>NW_027657342.1:0-31665 GCF_964235325.1 Thermobia domestica | reverse complement strand
TCCCTAGGGAGTGGAGTATGACCTTGAAGTTGAATCGGATTAAAACTCTCACTATTCATCTCAGCTACCCCAAGAACTATGAATTCAACTCTAATATTGGTCGTTTTCGGAGGGATTTTTGTGGGAGCGGCAAATTCGTTACAGCAAAGGGGCGCACAATACATAAATTCGGGCCTGAGTACAGGTGAATGTAGATTATCTTATGTAGGCTACCCTGGTTTGTGTTACTGTAACAACGCTACAGTATAGCCAACAAATATTTTCTGGCTTATAATTAACTTTATTAGTTTTGGGGACTCTGAAATTTAGTAGATAAATTTTTGTTTTGATTTCATATGGTTGAACGAGTAGTTATGCCTGAAAATTATAATTTCTTTTTTATTAGTTATAAGTTACATTTGTTGTGGTAGGTGCTGGTCAAGTTAGCACACCAAACTTTGCAAAATTTCAGGTAAAATTTATCACTCTGCCTGGACAGACATGCTTATAAGAAACAAATTTCGGGACTCGTCAAGTTTAGCCACACCATATTTCGCAAAATTTATAACTACAATACTCTGCATGAAAAGACGTATTCATAAGAAACAAATTTCTGCAGACGGCAGAATTAAATACTAACTAGTACATTTGGATTTCAGGTTTCCAATTGTAGAGTTGCTAGTGTAAACTTATTAAAATTCTTTACGACGATTAAAGTAAGTAAGTATATATGAAAGATTACTATTAGATGTTTGTGTATGTCTTAGTTTCTACCCCAAATCGCTTCGTAATGACTGGCTCACTTGGTAGTAATTACGATTCGTTATTTGTAACTGTGATGTAGTCATTCAATGGAGCCAGTGTGGACACATTGCATAAAAACTACAGTGCATAAAACACGAAGTAAATTGTGCTAGGACGCCACTTAATAGCATGAATGCTATCTAGCCGAGTCAGAGCAGGAGGCCCGAGCGATAGCAAAGGGGTGCGTCCATTGGGTGTAGGTGAGTCAACGACAGTGGGTATACGCATAAATGAAGTCGTTTAAAATGGCTCACAATAAGTCACACTACTGGCTCAGGAGCCGTCGATCGATTTGGGGGACATACTTAATGCCATCCCTATTTTCCCCCAGCGCAGTATTTTTGGAATGTATAATAGCTGTATTTTATGCTTATGAATGTAGCAATACTCGCAAACTCATATTATTCTGAAAATCCACGTGTTTTCAGTGCCCTTGCATACGAGTCTAATTACCACTACTGACGCACCTGGTCACTTCGGACTCGCTACTGCACGGGCCCACTAGGTCTACCCTGCGCTGAATCCATTAGATAGCATTCGTATACTTTAATGGCCGCCTAGTACACATTGGTTTGTGTTCTTACACTGCACTTTTTATGTAACACATCCGCATACTGAATTTACAGACAAATTGTAATTTTTCAACAATTAGTTATGATGGCTCAGTTGAACTTCATCTATGCTAAGTAGGGTAATGTTATAACGTCTAGTGCGAATCATATAAAACATTAAGTGAAATAATTATAATATGTCAACAATTATTTCAAATGCTGTACCTAAACTTGACCTACACGCTACTTTCTGTTGGTGGCAGAATTAAATACTAAGTAATGCAGCTGAATTTTACAGCGCGGCAAGTTTTTACTTTCGTCATTTCATTCATTTTATTCGATTGAGTGATTTGGAATTTTTTCTTAGGGTTTTCAGATAGTATTTGTTCTTCTGTACTCCGTTTTATGTTATGAACATACTAAAGCAGAACTGACGTTCAACGTGACATTGTGTAGTGTAGGCGACGTTGCCAGTAACAGTTGTTACTTGAACAAATGATCCCAACATCGGCAAGTGACTCAATAATAATAATAATAATAATAATAATAATAATAATAATAATAATAATAATAATAATAATAATAATAATAATAATATCAATGCAAGTGAACCGTTTTGATATAACATGTTTTTCAATCTCTTGTGTGGTATATATATATATTAGACCAGGAGAAAATATCCATATTCTAAATAATAATAATAAAGTAAATGTAATTTCCATATTATGCGTTACTTCCGTTCCCTTCTTTCCAGAAGGTTCCATGATGCCTGAGGGCAATCTCTTCATCTTAACACCACGCTATGTCTTTGTGTGCCCAGCGTTAACTCAGGTTTCGACCGTCTAAACATTGCACCTAACTGCACCACTTAGTTGCTTTCAGTGGCGTAGCGAAGAGGGGGACCGGCCCCTTCCCAAAGGGGTCCGACAATGTACTTTGATACTTTGATGTTTGTAATTTTTTATATACTTTTATGTTTATATATTTTTTGTAATTTTTCTATATCTACATATAACAGCACTTGTCCCCCCCAAACAGATATCCTGGCTACGCTACTGGTTGCTTTATATTTTTCAAATACTTAGGCCTTCAAGTTATGATACCCTTCCTCCTGATGAATAAGGATTGACATTTATAAGAGATGCCCGCCTTGCTGATCTAATGCATAACTCCTTGGCAAAGTAGTTAGCCTTTAGAAACGTGCTTCCAGATTCGATTCCCGATGCAACAACACAAAATGTTAATTTCACAATCATTCGTTTCCATTAATCATCCTTCCCGTTTAACGTAAAGGGAATAATCATGAGATGTTAAAATAAAATAAAAATCATTTTCGCTAACGGGACATAAATCTAAATTCTATTTTCTGTAGCGCGCGCTAGATCGTCGACACTGATACAGTGGACAGGTCATCGTCTTCTGCTACAATACAATGAATTTTTCGCAAAGAAGGGAGCTCATTTAATATGCATAAATGAATTTTACGGCGTGTTTCCGCTTGGATGAATATGTCATATTTTGGTTCGCATAAGATGTAAGTCCAGGTCTTATAAAGCCTCACTGTTGAACGACAGGCTAAACTCCAATGCAATCTTGTTTGATTTGTTGTGTTGCTATCCGCAAATTTTGCAAAGATTTATGCGGAATGGGGCCCTAGGCTTTTCTTGCGTGGATTAGAAACTTTCATTAGACCATATGCAGAGTCGTTTTGACGTATGTTTAGAGCCATACTAAACGCCTGTCTCCTGCAGGAAACATATGTTAGTCGAACTCTTTAGTATGGTACTAATCACGCGTCAGAATGACTTTACATAAGGACCATTTAGTTTAGTACGATATAATTTCAGTCGAACTTTTATTATAGTTCTGGTTCCTCCTAATGTTGCTTCAGAGTACTTCTGAACTGCTTCTGAAACAGAATCAGGTACTCCCTTTATTTCTTTCCTTCTTATATTACCACGAAGCAGTGGTTCTCAAACTTTCCGATAACGCGAACCCCTGTTTATTCGGGAAGTGATCTGCGGACCCCCTTGCAATGCTAATCTGAAATTTTTCATGGTATTACAAATATACTAATAAGAATTATTGCTGTCAAGAAAAAGATCAAGAAAAATATCGCAATAAGTAATTTACTTTAGAGATAGTTTGTTTCCTAGTGAAGGAAATTTCAGTTGAAAATACAGTAACTTTCAGGACTAAAAATCATTTTTTTATAATTCACTTGATAAACAACGTTCTCAAATATGGGGTCACTAAATGTGAGGAATGAAATTATTTGTCTTTTTCATAATTGCATTGAAATCTGGAATATTTATTTTCACTATCAATCTTAGGTCCGATTCCACATTAAGACGATTTCGCTTTAAAATTTTAATACTGCAAAGAGTAGAAAAGGTATTTTAACATAAGTAAGTGTTAGGGAAAGGTATCAAATTTTGTAATGCCTTTTTACACTTTTCTTCGTACGAGCCGCGCACATGCAAATTGATTTGACTCGAGTTACTGGCAGTGGCGGATCTAGGAACATATTTTGGGAGAGGTTTCTCGGTAGGCTTGATGTTTATAAGCATAGAAATGAGTAGTAACATTTACATTTTTAAAAAATCTGGAATTGGTGGTAGAGGTGGGAGTTTTCCGCCAGTTGAAATTGAAATTAATGAAATTCCGAGGTGTCATGCAGCTAATGTACAACTGCTTTTGAAAAAGTGCTCTAACAAAGAAGAAATTTCTCTTACATGAACTATACAAAGGTTGACAAGCCTCAGGCCAGAAATTTAGTAAAGTAGGAAAACATTTAAATTTGCAAACTTAGGTATAATTTCTAATTGTTTTCTTTTTAGTAACTGAAAAATACTTCTTGTTTAACAGGTGTGAGTTCCATTTTAATATAACACATTTCAATTTGTAGGGGTCGCGAACACTTCGGCAAGGTTCCACGGACCCCCAGGGGTCCGCGAACCCCACTTTCAGAACTACTGACATGGAGAATTCGCAGCCATTGTCTATAGAAATAACACAAAAGAAATTGAGGTATTCTCAACACTTGTAACAAAATTGGATGTCTAACAAACAGCACAAACAATAACACAGAGTAATATCACCAACAACGACAAAATAATAATAATAATAGTAATAATAATAATAATAATAATAATAATAATAATAATAATAATAATAATAATAATAATAAGCGGGTACATTCCTAGGGGGCGCGGTGGTTCAGTGGTAGAGCGTTCACCTCCGGTGCTTGGAGTCCCTGGGTCGATCCCAGCTCTCGCCGTGTGGACTTTGTGGTGGACAAACACCATGCTCGTGGGTTTTCTCGGGGTTCTCCCGTTTCCTCCCACTTCCTTCATTCCACCATTTCACTCATATCTCATCATCACCGTCTCCTTTATCCTAACCGGCATATCTGTGGGACGTAAAACTTAAAGATTTCATTACATTTTTTTTCAAGCGGGTACATTTCGTAATAGTTCGCGTTAACCAATCGCAAAATTTGCGATTTAAATCCCGATAATCGACCAAGCAGTTATAATCCTTTGTATTTTTGCGTTGTCTGGCTGAACGCAGAATTTTGTGATGAGTGGTAGGGAATATTTTTGAAGAACAAAAGAAAAACTGCGAAAAAGATCACTAAGCTCCTCACACAGATCACAAGGCGTGCAAAATGT
Source organism: Thermobia domestica (assembly GCF_964235325.1). Lineage (NCBI taxonomy): Eukaryota > Metazoa > Arthropoda > Insecta > Zygentoma > Lepismatidae > Thermobia > Thermobia domestica. The sequence continues at coordinate 26,657 of NW_027657342.1, read as the reverse complement.
TATGGAAATTGTTCATTCGACCTTTAGAAGCTGAAACTTTGAAACGGTTTGGATATGTGTCAATTTATTTCTAATAAGGGGTTTATGTACTGAATTTCAACATGACAGACCCCTGAAATACTGTCTTTTTGGCATAAATTCAGAATCCATTTTCCCCGTAGGATATCTGTTTCAACGATGTTTATATGATTACAGCCGTGTTCCAGCTTAGTTCTGCTAGGCTTATTCAGAGTCGTTTTGACATATGTTTAGCGTCATGCAAAATGCCAGACTACGGCAGGTAACATATGTTAGTCGAACTCCTTAGTACAAGAGTAATCACACGTCAGAACGACCCTGCATAATGTTCACAAGTTTGATTTAAATCGGACAAATATTACGGAAGTCACCATGAAACGGACAGACACAAATGCAGGTGATTTCAGTGGGTAAAGCTCTATGCGCTTGCTTCATTAGTTTGTGATTATTATATATTAATCAGACATGTTACACAAAAGACTAATACTTTCAGAAATCGATTACAGACACTGTAAAAGTCTTACTACTAAATAAATTGTCACTCGGCAGACCATTTCTGCACATTGAGCAGCGAATTTTCAGTGACCTTATAATTTTACTCTCATTGATAGTAATGACAAAGAAATATTTTTATTTATAAATAATAAAAGTTGTATTATGTAATATGTTAAAATATTTGTATCTATTAAATTACCTCCCTCATATATAAGGTCACTAAGATGTAATTCTGTAAATACACAACGTTCCGTACCATCTATTGAGTTTGTATTTATTGCTATTAACCTTTAAATGTCTATTGACGCAACTGCTGCGTTAAGGCTTTAAACCTCAATAGCTCAGTCTCTAATTAAGCTAATAATAATAATAATAATTTTGGTATCAATGTATTTCTGAAGAAGGAAGCTTTTCGCTGTATGTGTTTGGAGCGTACCACGTTGGAGGGGGAGGGTAATGTTCATATTTTTTTCCATCAAGTTTTTTGGGGAATTTTCGTCTCCTTGGAAGTACACTCATAAAAATTGGTATGTGAATCAACGAAATAATCCATTACATGATAATACCTTGTATGTGTACTTGTTGCTTATTGGTTTGAGGGGGGGGGGTGTAAAGTAGGCCAATCTTTTGAGTCTCAGTTTTTCTACCTGAATTACATTTATTTTCAGGACGATTCCATGTAAGACAATATATCTTTTCTCTGAATTCGTTTAGAAGTATAAATATTGTTGCTGTGCGTGATGTGTACAGCATAAATGATGTCTATATAACGTGTTACTATAGTGAGAGGTGGAGTGGGGTGAATGTCAAATTCAACTAATTTTTCTTTTACGCATAATATTTTTTTGTTAATATTCCCTACATAAAAGGAATTCATTACGCTTTTCTTTATTTTTTTAATATTGTTGGCACAAGTGTGTTACCAACGTATTAGCATATTTTTTCCAGCATAGGGCGAATGCAAGGTTGCCAGGTTCAATAAATTCTATTTTTTAATATTTCTAGGATATTTTTGTTTCTTTTTCTTCTTCAACGAATAGGGCAGGAGTTGCTCAAGTGTTAACTAATTGGAATCTGTGTTCCATAGGATTTCTAACGATGTATTAGTCATGAGTTTGTTATAAATACGGTTGTCACCAGTCTCCAACGTAAAAGTCTGCATCATCCCTTCGAAAATGAAAAACATGGTGTTTTTACAGGATTTTCGTTCTGAATTTTTACCTCGTCTTGTATTGTAGCAACGGCTATCATTTTATATACTATTTTCAAAAGTGTGTTGCCTACACATCAGGATCATTTTGGAAAGTGTAGGGTGACTGCAAGGGTTGCCAGAGCCCTCCAAATTATTTTTTTTTTCTTTGACACGTGACATACGGCTCTTGACGCACACCGTATATTCCCCTTTCCCGTATATTTTTCTTGCGCTAATTCCAACATGGCGGCTTTTCAGACGTCCCCCATGATTCATATTACGCCTTTTCAGTGGAACTCTACATGCACTCCTTATATCCAACATTTGACCTCAATCCCTCTACTCGTTTCAAAATTAACATGTCATTTCTAGACATTTTCTACGTTCTATCTCTGCACCTTGCCCTCACTTATCTCCCACCCTGTATACAATCTGCCACTAAACACTCTCCTTTTCTCTGTTTCTTTTGGTGCTGAACCCCGTGTTAGAAATCATTTTCAGCCATTTAATTCACCAAATCGAAATGTTTCCTTGTCAGTTTAATCGAAGGGGTAAGACACCATTGGCCCCAGCGCCGTAACTTAAGATTTTTTTTCTGGAGAAGCAAGCAATAATATTTGGGCCCCTTAGAAAAAACTTTCGTGGGCTCTTCTGCAAAATTCGAAAATAGGCCCTTGCTTTCTATCTTTCTCTTACTCTTTGTAGCCCCTCGGAGTCTATGAAACCTCCTTCACGACCAAGGCTACTGGGCCGTTGGTTTCGCCCCTGGCCATTTCCATACATGACATATGTCAAAACCATAAAAATAAGTATCATTTCTAGGAGCCCTAACTGTAGACACATTTAATTCAAATGGGCCTACGACTCATTTTTGTTTTATTTACCTTTTATGTGCTGTTTTGTTTATGTAATGTACCGAACTGAACCTGTTTTATGCTTCATTTGTAATTTATTGTTCGTATCGTATATGGAATAAGAACATTTTGTCTTAAAGTGGGCTCCCCTCGAACGGCGAGGAGCTTTCCTGGGAATCAGGGATGAGTACGAGTCGAGTTTGATATGTGGCTCGCTCGTTCAGCTTGTTTTAGCTCGTTTGAAATCATTGTCTGATTAGATTGGAAAGTGAAAACCATGAGAAATGTAAGCAGTAATGTGGAATATTTTTAGTGTTGTCATGAGAGAAGACATTGCTCGCATTTCGTCTCGTCTTGATAATACCGAGACAATATATTTTATACCGAGACAGTCTTAAATGTCGTGAGCACCAATATAAGTACATATTGTATTTACAATCCAGGTTGAGACCTGGACGGTCGAATATTGAGCCCAAACAGAGGTCCAGCTCGGGTAGTTATATCAACCGGTTCGGCTCTGTTCAACTGAGCAAACAGCTCGAGCTGTTCGTTCAGTTGGAACTGAGCCGAGCCAGTTGACATCACTACCCGGGTTGGGTTTCTGCTTGGGCTAAAAAATTCAACTGTGCAAGTCTCAGCCTTGATGGTAAGAACTACATACATATATTGGTCCTCACGACATTTGAGGCTGTCTTGTTATAAAAATGTATTGTCGTTTCGTTATTGAGATACGTTTCTAAGTCGTGAGAAATCACCAGATCGATATAAATTATGGCTGAAGAAAATCAATGGGGAAAAAATGTACGAAATACAATCACTCGTGTTCCAAACATCTTGAAGAGCCTGCCTTCAAGAAGTCAAGTTTACTGAAACAAAATTCAATGCAAGTGGCGGATCTAGGCTGGGGCCGGGGGCCTAGGCTCCCCAGTTTTTGAGCGACAAAATTGATTTAAGCTATTATTTAGATATTTTTTAAAGTTTTTAGTAAACATGATATACATATCATAGTCTGGGTTCTGACTCCCCCCCCCCCCTGAGTTTTTACCGTCTAGATTTACTTCTGGCTAATGCCAGGAGAATTATTTACACGCAAACTGAGAAAGAATGCTGTTCCAAGTATATTATTGAAAGGTTTAAAATCCGAGCCATTGAACAAGCAGCGATCTATGTCCAATTACCAACGTACAAATATCGTACAAGACGCAATTGACGGTTGTAGTCAAGACGAGACATTAGAGGGTAATAGAGACGATGTCACCCATGATTCTGAAGATACTGCTTTAGAAATAAACTATACAATGTGAATTAGGGAGTGAAGTATACCGGCTTGTAGAAGGAATCAGTGACGATGACTGTTCCTCAAGACATTGATTCATCGTTTAATTTCTCTGTATCATGTGAGAATGATGATGAAACGGGTGATGCGAGTTGTTCCTCGGACAGCTATGCGAATAAAAAAAAATTAACCGGTGAAGTGTTTTTCGTATTCTGGCAAACTTTACAGATGTTATTTCATTTTTGCCACATATGTCGCTTTCCTGTACATACCTTGAAGCACAAAATTATAAGGTCAGCGTTAAAAATTGCAACAAAACGTGAAAATGAACATACTTATGTTTGAGAATCGGAAGAATGATTAAAGAAAAGGTACTTAGGTGTTGCAGCAATCTCTTCCGCCATCTATTTACATATTGGTTTCGATTTTTTTTTGAAACGCTGAACTGATGCTTTATGGGATACGTTTTATAATATTATACAAACGTTTGTACAGCCCACCATCAGATATCATTTTCTACATGCAGATGATATTTGTAAGTCTTTTCAATCAGTTCTGGAAAAGGAAACCGCACCTTTCACAAACGAAATCCTTGGCACTGTGTAGTATGTAAGCCTGCTCTCGCTCCTTGCCCACCTATGACGTCATTACAAAATCTTTCTTCCTTTTTTACTCGCTAACGACTGAACGTATCACGATCAAACAAACACCATTCCTTTTAGAATTTTCAACTCTATAAATGGAAATAAATTGTAAAAAATGTATTTCTAAGTCGAACTGTTTCCTTAATGTACGCCCGAGTTAAGCTTTTTGTTATGGCACTACCAAGATAACAATACATCGTATGGGTAGTGAAATATAATCTAAAATAACCATTTATTCTTAAATTTTCTTTTCTATTTAATTAAATATTGTTTTCTATTTAATTAATTAATCAAATTGAAAATATGTGTCAGTTGATATATCACATCAAGCTGAATAAAATTACGCTGTTCAGGGTGAATTCCCATGTGTATTTTCGAGTAATTAAAAACGAAATTTAATGGCGTTAAAATTTATGTCATTTGTTGCCAAGAGTTTCCTTTCACAGTAGGAAACGACGGTAGATTTTCACTATGCGGATTCAATACTCAAACTTCAAGTTGTGCATCTAGACCTACTGGTTGAATTTAGAAAAAGATCACAGATAAAACCTGTGCCCCAGATGTTGAATCCATATCAAAAAGCCATTAGTTACTATCCCTTACTGTTTTCTTTCTATGACAATAAACGTTGAAACCGGAAGTGATGGTTAATTTGAGCCGTCTCCGGATTATACAGCTGGTTAGGGGAGCCGATAGAACCTACTTATTGGAATCTGAATTAATGTATGCCAATCTTACTGTTACGTAAGAGTGATGAAGGAATCTTGCACCCATTGGGGACTGAACTTGAACTTAAAGAGCATCATGACTGCCACCAATAACCTTAGAGACCCTGAAAACTAATGATTGACATTATTATCTGTCCTTTTCGATATTTTTACATGTCACTATTTAACTCCCTCAGTGTGTGTTAATGGTGGCAGAATTTGAACTTAAATGAGTGTCACTATTTATCTAAACAACCACGAAAAACTATAAAATCGACACTAATATTGGTGGCTTCCAATCACTTTCATGTTAGGTAGTACTAGGGGACTTACCTCAATAGGAGCTGACCTCGGACTTAAGAGGGACCAAAATTATCACCAATTAACTTATTGACCCCAAAAATTATACATTCGACACTAATATCGTTAATTTACATTATTCTTATAGTTATGTCACCATTTTCTCTCCCTCAGGAGTAATAATCCGCGAAGAATTCGGATTTAATGTCATTCGCAAACGGATTTAATGTTAAACGCAACAATCACCGATATTAAATCAAGTGTACTTTTTCAGAATTAGAAAAAAATGTAAACACTCATCCGTTGATTGATCTAAATAAAAGAAATAAATAAAGTATTATTTTGTAAATTAGAAAGAAATTGAACATTTTGAGTAGTATCATGCCCTATTCCTTTCATGTGAACGAAAACACAATAATTTAAACTATGCCTATACTGCCAATTGCTCATTCTAAGAATTTATGAAGTTCACTTTATCGAAATTGTTTTATACAAACTCGATAATCTATTATTATTATTATTATTATTTTTATTATTATTATTATTATTATTATTATTATTATTATTATTATTATTATTATTATTATTATTATTATTATATTTGAAGTTCAATCAAATATCAGTACATTAATTATTAGTTTTAACTAACTGAATTGAGCTGAAAATTAAATCTTGATCTGAAAAAGGTTACGGTAACTATTAAATTTATGCGTTCTGTGCGTTTCTAAATACTAAATGCTAGAATTGTTTTCAAGGTTGTTTATGAGTGAATATTTTCTTCAAAATAATACTAAAAATTTTGACGACTCGACAGATTTTTCCGAGAATACGTATTTCTCGACTCGTCTCAAATTTTACAAAGTGTGTCTCGATTCGAATTCGATTCGAGATTCGAGACATGTCTCGAATCGTCCACATCCCTGTTGGTGGGCCCAAGTGCTGGCGTTGGAAAGGCCCGGATCCCCTAATGACAGCTTTGATATAAAAAATCGGGCCCTGGCCTCGAAACCCCAGAAATAGAGACCAACAATTTTGGCTCGGGTTTTTCTATTTATCTTCAGGTATGGAGCTGTTGGATGCGGATTGTAGCGTTGCATCGGGTCCTCTTACATTGGTGATGTCAGAGATAGGACCCGGAACCTGAGATCAGAGGAGTGAGATCCCAAAATTTTGGGTGAAGGTCTCTTCTATTTTTCAATTAAATATGGAGTTGTTGTACTAATGTGGTGGCGTTTGAAAGATCGGGATCGTTTAAGCACAGCAGTAATGTCAGAAATCAGTCACTGGTTTCGAACCCCAGAGATGGGGTCCCGAAAATATCGTGTTCATGGTTTCTTTTGGAAACTTCCTGTTTCCTCCTACAAAACTTTGTGAAGTTCATTTTTTTGGTCATCCAGTTCATATGACACGCATGCGGTTCCGAATTTGATTCCCGGCCGTGCCAAAGTTCCAAAACTCGTTTAACCCTTTTAGGATCCTGGCATTTTGGGCTATTTTTTAGACTTTCAGTCAAGCAGCTACCGCATCGTCACTATTTACCCTAGGATCATGGTTCATACTTCGTTCTCTTCAGAATAGAGCTGGCTTTCAAATGGTATTACTTGCATGCCCATACCATATACCAGAAGCGGGAAAAAATGTCAAAGTGAAAATTTCGGAGGGAAAAAAATTTTCTCGAACTTTGGCCCCCCCTGGACCCCCCTGTGTGATCGTAGCAATCTAAAAAAATCTGATAAATAGTACTCGGTATACTGAATGTGTGTGCCAAATTTCAAGTCTCTATCTTGAATAGTAAGGGCAAGTGAATTTGTACCAAAAATTCCCACAATGCCCCAAAGTACCATAAAACACTATGGTCTCAGGGAAAAAATTCCTGAGACATCCCTAATTACCCTAGGACTATAATCCGCCAATTATTCTTTTAAGAATAGAACTGTCTTTCAGGCGATACCATTCACATGTCTCCATCATGTATCTCAGGCGGGAAATTCCTGAAAAAAGGGATTTTGGGGGGCACAATTTCCCATTTTTCAACTTTAGCCCCTCTGGGCCCCCCTGTTTTTACGAAGAAATCCGAAAAAAAAACTTCTGGTAAATACTACTCGGTGGACTGAATGTTTGTGCAAAATTTAAATCTTCTACGTGAAAAAAATAGGCCCGCCAGAAAAAAATTTCCCTACCATGCCCCACTTTTACCCTATACAGAAGTATATTTGGATAAAAATTCACTGAGACGGCCCTAATTACCCTAGAATAATAATTCGACCGTCGATTTCTTCAGAATGGAACTGCCTTTCAGACGGTATGACTCGCGTGTTTCTATCACGTATGTGAGGCGGGAAAATGACGAAATACGGGATTTTTGGGGTAAAAAATCCCTTTTTTAACTCTTTGCCCCTCTGGTTCCCCCTGTTTTAACACTGACATCGGAACAAAAAATCTGGTAAATACTACTCGGTGGACTGAATGTTTGTGCAAAATTTCAATCTTCTACGTAGAAAAATAAGCCCGCCAAAAAATATTGAACAAAGGCTTAGAAAATGAGAAAATAAATTTTTGACTTACGACGTCATCACTTCCTATGTCTGGACGCAGGACGGTCTGGAACCATACGTAATGTCTTCTAGAAGGCCTCTGGACTTGGAAAATAAAAAAAAACCCGGACGAAAAAGCTCAAATAAAAGAGAAACAACGCAATGTACCATGAAACACCCGTATGGTACAAATTGTACCATGGGATCCTAAAGAGGTTAAATTTCCTTGGATGGCTTTCCTTTGAAGAGAAGGGCAGAACTGGAAGTTGCTTTGATGAAAGCCATGAAAAATTAGCACAGCAAAAAACAGTAATTTGACTTTCGTCTCAAGGAGACTCGTTAACCGTGCTTTCTGTTAAAGTTTGGCACTCATAGCATTAATAATTTTGAAAGTTATAAGGAAAATAAAGAGTTAAAAAGTATGTGTTGATCGTTCCCAACTCCACTGAAAGAAAATTAGTCAGTAGAACATGTGCAATTAAGTACGAATTTTCGAATTAGAAAGAAATCCGTTATTAAAGCTGTAAGATTCTTCAAAAAAAAAGAAAAAATATCGTTAACAGATTCCTTGCAATAAAGTGCAGTTCTTCAAATTAGAAAGAAATATCGTTATAAGGCTGAAAAACACTAAATTATTATCTTCAAATGAAGAAAACATGGTTATTTCATAATTCAATTTTTGTCTATGCTAGAGCACTAGATTTTCTGCCAGAGTCCCTGCTTCAATAACCTATCACACAAAAGGTTACCCTTAATTTTATAATATACGTGGTTTCTTCTCGTCGTTCTCTGTTTCCTCCCACATAATTATACGAAGCCCTTCTCTTTGGTGATCCATTGGCTATGACGAGATTTTTTATAACATGGGGTTCCTAATTTGATTCTCGGTCTGCCAAGTTGGGAAAAACATTTAATTTTTTTTTTTTTTTTTAATCGAGGGCGCAAACGGTAGTTGCTTGGATGAAAGAGGAGAAAAAATAAAATAAAATAAACAGAAATCAATAGTTTGGTATTCGTCTCAAGGAAACTCGTTTTTTGTGGATTCTGTTAGAGTTTAGCAGTCGTAGCATTAATAAGTTTTCATAGTTATAAAAAAATATAACCAGTTACCAAGTGTGTATGAAGGTATCGTTACTTTACAGTAAATAAAATACGTCCTTAGCACATTGCGTGCAATTAAGTACGAATTTTTAAAATAGAAAGAAATCCGTTATGATTGTTGTGAGGTTATTCGAAAAAGAAAAAAAATCGTTAGCAGAATACTTGCAATAAATTACACTTCTTGAAATTAGAAAGAAATATCGTTATTAGGTTGAAAAAACAAAATTATTTTCTTCAAGAATGAAAAACCGTCGTTACTTCATCATTCACTTTGCTCTGTGGTAGAGTGTTGCTTTTGTTGGTAGAAGTCCTTGCTTCAAAAACCCACCACTCAAGTTTATCTTAAATTATATCGTGTCCGTGATTTCTCTTCCTGCAGTTGGAAGGTGTACCAGGAATACCACATTTGGAAAAAACTTTTACCTTTTTCCGACAGTGTCCGCACCGGGAATCGAACCCGGGACCGCTCGCACCAAGCGCGAGAGCGTTTGCGAGTACCCTACATGGAGCTGCAGGAAAATTTTAGAATTCATCAGGTTTCTAACTCGTGACTCTGGATAACAATTCATATTAGATCATTGTTCCAATTTTGGTTCAGTGAATAAGGAACGACATTAATGTATTTTAACCAACAATGACGATTAGTTTAAAAGATTTATTATTATTATTATTATTATTATTATTATTATTATTATTATTATTATTATTATTATTATTATTATTATTATTATTATTATTATTGCGTTTCATCAGAACCTTCGAGAAATTCTAAAGTTCTGATTGCTTGTATAGAAACCTAAAATTTATAAAATTAAAATTATAAAAATTCTAATTTAACCTCGAATCATTTCCCTAGACTTAAGACAAAAGACACCAGAGGAGATATTATAACAGTCGTGTATTCGATGTTTAATGAAAATTTCAGTTTCTTCTGCTTCACAGAAATAATATATATTTTTTATAGCAAAGGATTGAAATAAAGGAGTCAGGGAAACACACTTTTATATAAGGAAAAGGTTTACAAAGAATTAAAACAAACACAAGTAATAGATTTCATCGTATCTAAAATGCATAGCGCTCTGCCACCTGTTGAACAGATGGAACAACGGGACAACGGGAGAAAAGTGGAAATTATTATATTTCATATATCAATACTTCGTTAGCAACTTCGTAATGTGTATAAGTCGTTTCTCTGAAAAAAAAAAAAAAAAAAAAAAAAACTAGAAACAGTAATTTACTCTTGGAAAGAGCTTCTTTAAGCAATATTTGTTTCAGAAACGACTCAGACGACTTTGTTCATATTTCAAAAATTAACATTTCATTAATAATCTGACGAAATGCTGCAACTCGTTTGTTCTAAAAAGAAAGTTTCCAAGGGATACTCACTCTTCAATACAATGGAACTGAAACAGAAACCTCAAAATGGAGTATACATGGTGGCTCAGTTTTATAGACCTTAAATCTGTTGCGTGGCATCCCCGGTTCGATTCCTGGCCATATAACTTCGTGTTGGAGTACATCCTGTCCGCGGAATTTCTCGGGATACTCCTGTTGCCTCCCACATTACATTCCACCAATTCTTACATCATCATTCGCTTGCCATAATCATTCTTTTCCCTTAGCTTAAAGGGCTTAACCATTGAACTTTAAATTGAAAAATTTCATTTAATTTCTGAAAGAAACTTGAAAATAGTGTTGTTCAAGCTTCTGAAAGTACGTTAAGGCGTTAGGCTCTCTGATATGGATCTGAAGGCAGGCAGTCCTGCTTAGAAGCCAAAATTAACCCCTGCCATGGTTCGCAAACATTTAGTGTGTGTGTGTGTGTGCAAAATCCCACAAAGACAAAATCAGTTACTACTGTTTCCATATCTTTCTAGTTGGTGAAATATTGTGATTTTAGGAATTATGCCATGGACCGGAGCATCTAATAATCAGAAGGGCCAAAGTCAGAACTATATGATGGGTGCAGCATCTAATCGATACCATCAACTTTCTTAATTTCTTGTTGCGTTTTTCGATCCGAGTATTATTTTGTGTTATTCTGTTAGTGGTAGGGACCTCGGTATGATTTAATCGATGCTGCTTGGGGAATTTCAAAATAAAAAGCTACTCAAATACTCTCTTTTTGGCATAAATTTGGAATCCGTTCCCTCTGTAACGCCCAAATTATATATATACATACATACACACACACACACACACACACACATCTATATATATATATATATATATATATATATATATATAGTTTGTTTCAAAAGTCCGGGAACGCTTTAAAAATATATTGTAGCCAAATTATTAGCTTTGTTAACTAACTAAGTAAATAATTTGAAACATTGAAGTTGTATTTTTTTTTTCATTGCAGGTGTAACGTGTAATTCCATGTATCGCCACTAGGTGGTACTAAAATCTAGATGGCCCTTTCTGGAGGTGAGAAGGCTTTCTGCGTCCTACAATTTGACAAAACAAAGAGTGCAACAGATGTTCAACAAAAATTTAAGTTGAAGTACGGTAAAGCAGCACCAACAAGAAAGGCAATCTACAATTGGCATGAGAAGTTCGTTGAAACAGGGTGTCTGTGTGCCAAGAAGAGAAGTGGTAGGCCAAGTGTGAGTGCAAATGACGTTGAACGAGTGAGAGAAGCTTTCACAAGAAGCACGAAAAAGTCGTTACGCAGTGCTTCACTTGAGTTGCAAATGTAAACAACGTCTGTGTGGCGTGTTTTGCGTAAAATATTAAACATGAAACCATACAGACTACAGTTAATGCAAAAGTTATATCCGAAAGACAAAGATGAGCGATTCCAGTTTTGTTGTGCATTGCAGGACAAAGAGGATGCTTTTGTGAATCAATCGTTTTTTCAGACGAGGCAACATTTCATACAAGTGGAAAAGTGAATAGGCCCAATTGTAGAATTTGGGGAACACAAAACCCTCAGGTAATTTTGGAACACGATCGATATTCTCCAAAGGTAAATGTTTTCTGCGCCATGTTCCACAAGAAACTGTATGGGCTTTTCTTCTTTGAAAAATAAACTATTAATGGAGAGTCCTTCCTATGTTGCAGGACCGGTTATTGCCATTGTTGCAAATTGAATCAAAGAAGTTTGTCCTTCAGTTGGATGGTGCACCCCCCCCATTTTCACCGTGATGTTAGGTCATATCTGAACTCAGAGCTACCAAATATTTGGATATGTCGTGGTGTATCAGAAGACCAATGTGTGCTCAAATGGCCTCCTAGGTCTCCAGATATCACCCCTTGCGATTTCTTTTACTGGGGGTACGTGAAGGACCTTGCATACGTCCCTCTTTTGACGGGTGATGTTAGGAAATTGAAAAGGAAAATTGAGCAAGCAACGGCAACAGTCTCGGAAGACATGTTGGGTCGTCTATGGCAAGAGTTGGATTATCACGTAGACATTTGTAGGGTCACACGTGGTTCCCACATAGAGTGTCTGTGAAATAAACATTGTTCAAAAAAAACTTTTCAGTTTACCCTTTACAAGTATGCAATTCGTTGCTTTCCGATGTTACTAGTTTGCCTATAATAAAATATTAAAAGTGTTCCCGGACTTTTGAAACACGCTGTATATATATATAAGAGGGGAAATCGTCTCCAAATATAATGTTTTCAATCTAAAGTGAAGGATTTTTTTTTTAATCGGACTAGCTGTTTGGGTTGTACACTCTTTATGCGCCCAATGTTAAATGAAAATGCAACGTTGCCGTTTACTTCGACACAATATAAGTGAATGAGGTTCCTGTCTTTTACGCTAACTTGTCGATAGCCAACCCCCATTTCAAACAGTAACTTTATTCACTTATTATGTTTGTCCAGATAAATGGTAACGTTGTATTTTCATTTAACATTGGGCGCATAAGGAGTGTACAGCCCAAACGGCTAGTCCGACTTAAAATCCTTCACTTTAGATTGAAAACATCATGTATGGAATGCATTTTCCTCTTACATTTTGCTATAACCTTACTCTGATAATAACAGAGTTACTATATGACAGGGAACTTTTTTGAGACACCCTGTATATAAAGATTGTAATCATCTTCCTGTATGCAATGTCATGAAGACATTGTAGTTAACAGTTATTCCGCATGATATCTCCCTTCATAGACTTTTTCTATGAACTCTTAAGACATTGGCCATCTGTCGGGAGAGAAGCGAAATACATGATGTAACGTAATGTAATCCTACCTTGGGCCTAGTAGTGCATTGGACGCTATTTCCATGAATTTGGATTTAAGCGGCATCGAAAGTGTCACTGTTCGTTTCAGTGACCCCAAAAACTATGGATTCGACACTAATATCGGTCAGGGACCGCGGTGGTTTAGTGGTAGAGCGTTCGCTTCTGGTGCATGGGACCTTTGGTTCGATCCCAACTTGTGATAAGTGAGCTTTGTGGTGGATAAACATTATGTACGTGAAGTTTCATGTGGTTCTCCCATTTCATTCCACTTTCTTCATTCCACTATTTCCTTCATTTCTCATAATCACCGTTTCCTTTAGCCTAGCCGGCATAAACATGGGGCGTAAAACTTAAAGATTTCATTTTATTTCATTTCACTAATATCAGTCATTTTCAATCATTTTTATATATTCCCATCCCCCTTCCCTAAGTTACACCATCAATGTAAAATGACAAAATACATCCCAGTCCCAAACCTCATCTATGTTGAAAATTTGATCAAGATAGATTGAGTGGTTCAAGAGTTATTTAGTCACATAATGACTGATTTTTATATGTATAGATAAACCAGATATGTTATAAAACACTAATATGTCTTAGCACAACCTACTGTGGCTGGCTTATTATTAAAGAAATTGTCACTTGGGAGAACTTTTCAGCACGTTGAGCAGCAAATTTTCAGTGACCTTATAATTTTACTCTCATTGATAGTAATGAAAAAGAAATATTTTCATTTATAAATAATAAAAGTTGTATTATTAAATATATTAAAATAATTGCATCTGTTAAATTACCTCCTCCAAATATAAACGCATAAGATGTTGCTTTTTTAAATACACAACGTCCCGCACCATCTGTTGAGTTAGTGGCTATTGCTATTAATCTTTAAACGGGCCATTGATGCAACTGCTGCGTTACGACTTTAAACTTCAATAGCTCAGCCCCTGAAGCTAAAAAGGTAATTTTGATATCCATGTATTTCTGAAGGATGAAGCTTTCCACTAGTATGCATTTTACGTATTTGGGAGGTATCACGGTGGAGGGGGAAGGTAAATTTCGTGTTTTTTTTTTTTTTTTTTTTTTTTGAACCATCCTCCTTGGAGGTGAACTAATGAAAATTGGTATGTGAAACAATGAAGTACTCCAGTACATGGTAATAACCTGTGTGTGTACTTGTTGCTTATATGGGATTGAGGGGAAGGGGGAAAAGTAGACCAATTTATTGAGTCTCAGTTTGTCGATGTAACTTACATTTATTTTCAGGACGATATAAGAAATCTTTTCACTGAATTGGTTTAGAAGCATAATTCTCGTTGCTGTACATGATGTGTGCAGGAAAAATGATGTTCATATAGTGAGCTAGTATAGTGGGGGATGGAGTGGGGAGAATGTCAAATTCAGTGATTTTTCTTCTACTTATAACATTTTTTTAAAGAATATTTCCTACATTAAATGAATTCATTTCACTTTTCTTTATTTTTTATTATTGTCACAAGTGCGTTGCCTACACATTAGCATCATTTTAGCAGCGTAGAGCGACTGTAAGGGTTGCCAGAGTCCTTCAAATTCCATTTTTCATTTTAGGACATTTCGTTTCTTCTTCTTCTTCTTCTTCTTCTTCCAATTATTATTATTATTATTATTATTATTATTATTATTATTATTATTATTATTATTATTATTATTATTATTATAGTTCCAAACTATGCTGTCGGAAGTCTTACAGAACAGCAGGTATCAGAGCAGAGACGGTAAGATACATCGAGAAACGGATTTCTGCAATCGACTGAGGCTCCTAAAAATACCGGGTTCTTGGATATCCGGTTTTCAGAACCGGTTCCGGAACCGGTTACAGACCTGGATCTGAAAACTCGGTTCCAGAACCGGATCTTAGGAACGGGTTCTCGACCTGGACCAGAAAACCTTTTTTTCAGAACCGGATCTTAGGAACCGGTTCCAGACCTGGGTCCGAAAATCTGGTTTCAGAACCGGATCTTAGGAACCGGTTCCAGATCTGGATCGAAAAACCCGGTTCCAGAACCAGATCTTGGTAACCGGTTTCAGGTCTGGATTCGAAAATCCTCTTCCAGAACCGGATCTTGGGAACCGGATCCAAACCAGGATCCAAAAATCGTTTCAAGACCTGGTTCCGAAAAAACCTGTTCCGGAACCGGATCTTCAAGAACCGGATCCGTTCAGAGCCGAAAACCGGTTCCACCAGGAACCGGTTCTGGCCATCCCTAGTACGCGGCTTTGGCGTGGGAGACCTGGGTTCGATTCCCGGCGTGAGCTCATGTGGTTCGGATTCTACGTTAATCAGTGGGTCCGGTCTCATATAGCCTCGCTGCTGGAAGGGACTTTAAATTCAAAATCAACTCAACTCAACGTCTTTAGATGAAATACGTAGCCAATTGCACCCCAACTTGTTTACTAAAGCATTCTACCAGAGTTACCCCGGAAACACCAGGAAAACTACAGTCTCCCATATTTCTTTAAATAATTCAAATACATTTTGAGCCATCAGTACTAGTTTTGTTCAATTAAACTAGTTTTCAGTAATATGTCCATGAACTTGGCAGGCCACAATTTCGATTTCACACATCGTTAGTGCTTCGTCAGTGCTCGTTAGTGCCACAAACCCCATCGTTAGTGATACAAAAGTAATGTCACAATTTTCAAGAGTTACCATTGGCTTGCTAACTTCATACCAAAAGGCCAACATATCAAAATAAATGAAAATGCCGGTTCGAGCATCGTTGGTGTCATAAATAATAATATTAGTGCTTCTATATATATACACCTTTTAAGGTAACAAAATGGGTCAGTTATATGAAGCTCGCAGGCTACCCATTTCAGACCACGATTTAGACCGCATATATCGTCAGTACTTCGTTAGTGCTCGTTACTGCCACATATCACTCGTTAGTGCTCCAGAAACAAGGGATATATATTTAAAAAGAAAACAGTTTCGCCACCTAACTTCATGTCAACACGCCACACAGAACTTAACACATACCACAATCTTGATTTCACCTATCGTTATTACATCGTTAGTGGTCGTTACTGCCGCATGTTACATCGTTAATAAACAATAAATAATGCCTGCAACTTTGAAGAAACCCTTATTGGCCTGCTAACTCATGCCAGCAGACGAGAGATGAAAACTACTCCAAACCACAATTTCGATTACTCCCATCAGTAGTGCTTCGTAAATGCTCGTTAATGCTCCCATCGGTAGTGCTCTACAGATAACAGCCAATTTTTTTTAAAGAAAACCATCATTGCCCTGCTAACATCGTGCCAGCAGGCCAGGGACGAAATCTGCGACAGATCATACCTGTCATTAGTGCTTCGTCATTACTCGTTAGTGCCGCATATCATATCGCTAGTGCTCGATAGACATTGGCTATATTACAAAAATCCTTTAATGGACTGTACATAATGTCAGCAGACAAAGGACGAAATGTAAGGCAGACCACAATTTCGATTATGCCCGTCATTAGTGCGTCGTTAGTACTCGTTAGTGTCCCATATTTGCCATCTAACTTCCTGCCAACAGATCTATCACGACACTTACTTCATAACACAATTTCAATTTCACACATCGTTAGTGGTTCGTTAGTGCTCGTTATTTCCGCAAATTTCATCGTTAGTGCTCCAGAGAGAACACCTATATATTTAAATAATCATTATTGGCCTACTAACTTCTGGTCAAAGGGCAGGCAGGCATAACACCTACGGCAGAGCACGATTTCGATTTCACATGTCGTTAATACTTCATTAGTACTCGTTGGTGATGCATCTCATTGTAAGTGCTTCGCAGATGACGCCTACATTTTTTTAAAAATATCATTATAGGCTTTCCAACTTCATTTGGACGGGTCTGACATTCTACCTACATTGGATGTTTTTGATTTTACACACCGTTAGTATTTGGTTACTGTTCCTTAGTGTCTCAAATTGCAGTGTTAGTGCTCCACCTATTACGTAAACTAGCCCATAATTAACGATATGTGAAACCAGAATTGTGATCCGCTGTAGGTGGTTTGCCAAGCCTGTTGGTACAAAGTTAGAAAGCCGATAATGATATTTTATGAAAGTGAGTGTTACTTGTGGAGGACTAACAATGAGATTAGCGGCAAGAACGATTACTAATGAAGCACTAACGATATATGCATTCGAAATCAAGGTGTGCCGTAGATGGCTTGCCAGAAATTGCTATGAATGTAGCCGGTAAATACATTATTTTGATAAATTGGAGTTATCCCCGGAAATCTAACGATGGAATTTGAGACACAAACGAGGAATAACCAAGCACTAACAGTGTGAAATCAAAATTGAAGTGGTCCTCTGCAGAAATTAGTATCAACTTGGCCCCAACACTTTTGGACGGAAAAAATAATACCATTCTGTTGTGCTTTGTTAGTGCAGGTTAGTTCCCAAATAAAAATGCTAGTGCTATCAAAATAACAATGTTATGAACAATTTAAACTTGCGGGCCAACTTGAATTCAAGTTGGCCCCGCATTTCTTCCTAATTGAGAAATGATTGATTTTTAATGCAAAACGTTTGTGCTACGTTAGTGCCTAAATTTCTGCGTTAGTGCTGTTCAAATAACACCGTTATAACGAAATTTTCTTTCCGTCAAGTTGGCCCCGCTTTTTCCGCAAATGAGATAGAATTGATTTTCTAATGCCAAACGTTTGTGTTATGTTAGTGCTTGGTGTTGCCTCCATTTGTCCGATAGTGGTGTTGAAATTACACATCGGTGAACTTGGCCCCAATTGACGCACTAACGATAAAATTAGTACCAATCGTTAGTTCATCTTAGTGCACCAACCACTAGCATCAGTGCTTCATTAGTGTAGATACTACAAGTAAAACACCTTTGAAGTGCCAGCGTCAAATTGATTTGATTTCTGATTGATTGATTTTTTTAAGTTTTACGTCCCGTTCAGCAGCGAGGCTATATGAGACGTGGACCTACTGATTAACGTGGATTCCAAACCACATGAGCTCCCACCGGGAATCGAACCCGGGTCTCCCACGCCAAGGGCGCGAACGCTAACCGCTTAGCCAAGGATGAGCTCTCAGCGTCAAATTGGTCCCCATTTTAAGCATTATCGAAAAAATTAGTGTCATTCGTTACTGGATCGTTAGGTGCTTTTAGGAAACAGTGATAGTTTTGTCAGTGCTCCACTATTAGTGTACTTATGACCAATTACATGCCACGAAACTCCCATAAGAAATACATTTGTAATTTTTGGTTGCGTCAAACTCACGCCAAATTTAAAAGCACTAATGATATCTTCTAGTGCAATCGTTAGTACATCATTAGTGCTTCTTAGTGCACTAACTCATAACGTTAATGCTTCATTAGTCCAGACTCTAAAGCCAAAATATGATAGTATTTACACTATGGCCCCCATTTCAAGCACTAACGAAAGAATTAGTTCCATTCGATATCGCATCGTTGGTGCTCCTGGAAAATACTAATATTTTCCTTAGTACTTCACTATTAGTGTAGATATGTCCAATTGCATATCACGAAACTCCCGTAAGTAATGAATTGGGAGTTTTCATTGGCTCAAATTTTGGTCATATTCAAAACACTAATTATCTCTTTTAAAACAATTGTTATTGCTTCGTTAGTGTTTTTAGAGCACCAACTCCCAACATTAGTGCTTCAATAAGGTGGACCGTAGAAGCAAAAATCTTTAGCCCCCCAACAAAGAACTAACAATGACATTTAGTGAAATCGATAGTGCATCATTAGTGTTTCTAGAAAACACTAATAATTTCATTAGTGTTTCACTATTATTGTAGACATGACCAATTTCATGTCACGAAACACGCATAAAAAAAAATGAAAAATTTTTCATTGTCTCAAATTTATGGCAAATTTAAAAGCACTAATGATATCTTCTAGTGCATATGTTAGTGTGTCATGGAGTATTAACTCCCAACACTATTGGTTCAATTGTTTGAATGCCAGAAGGGAAAATCTTTGGTAGACCTAACTGCATGTTAGCCTCTTGAGAAAGCACCAACGGTTGAACCTAGTGCATTGGTCGTGCTTCTAGAAAACACTAAAAGTTTCGTTAGTGCTTCACTAGTAGTGCAGATATGGCAAATTAAATCACGAAACTCTGATAAGAAATACATCGGGAATATTTCATTGGGTCAAATTCCCACCAAATTCAAAAGTAGTAATGATCTCTTCTAGTGCAATTGTTAGTATTTGCTAGTGCACCAACTCCGAATATTAGTACTTCTTGTCGTGAATGCTTTTGTTGGGATGGGCTAGCGTGTAGTTGTCTTCCCTTAAGTTTCGTCTTTTAGCGTCCATACAATAAAGGCACTAATATTAGGAGTTCCGCAATAAGACCCACTCATGTAATAGTTACCATTACACTACATATGTTCGTTAGTACCTTTAAATTTGGTGAAACTTTTAGAAAATGGAAAATGCCAATTGTCTAAATTTAGCCCCGCACGCATCTGAATTACTATTGAAACACTTCACATGGTTACTGCTTCTGTAGTGTACATTATTTCACTAAGCACTAACATTAGTGTTACGATAGTTTAGGAGTTATTAGCGAATAGCTCTCGTGGGACTAAATTGAAATTTATTGAATTCTACAATAAATTGTCTTACAAAGGTGGGATGAACGCCAAATTTAGTATATCGTTATTGCTTGCCAAAACACGAAGCACTAACGATAGTGCTATCATAGTGTAGGAGTTATAAGTGAATAACTCACTCGGGGATAATGTAATTATATCTAATTTTACAATAATTGTCCCACAAAGGTGGAATATACGTCAAAGGTTAGTGCATCGTTAGTGTATCAAAAGACACTAAATATTAACGTTACTGATATCGTAGTTTAGCAGTTATTAATGAACTACTCGGGCGAACTAACTTTAAATCTTTTAATTTTTATACAATTTTACACTAATTCTCAGACAGAAATGAGACAAAACCAGCGGTTAGTCCTTCATAAGCTAAGCACTAACATTGCTGCTATCATAATTTAGAAGTTAGAAATGAATAACTCGCGCGAATCTAAATTATCGAATTTTACAATAATTGTCAATCAAAAGGTAGGATAATCGCTAAAAATTAGTGCTTTGTTAGTGCTCCAAAACATAGTAAGCACTGACTAAATTATTATTAAACTTTAGGAGTAATATGCTAAATTTATTATTCTACAATTATGGCTAAACATTGTGTATTCATATATCTTCCCCGTCATCTCCTGATCCTCTAATATTTTTATCAGAAGCAGAACTAGTAGCACTGTCATCTGTTAAACAAGAATTTGTTAGCATTGTCTTATTCTTCAGTATTTGTTTCTAGTTAAATGACTTAACTTTCAGTTGGGAGAATTAGCTCTCAGAAGTGTTTCCCTGTTCTGTATTTGAATGTTTCTATAATGGATCACAAATGTATTAAAACTTTTATTCTACAATTATTGCTAATAACTGTGTAATCAAAAATCTTCCTGTCATCTCTTAATCCTCTAATAATTTTATCCAACGCAGAACTAGTAGCACTGTCATCTGTTAAACAAGAATTTGTTAGGATTGTCTTATTCTTCAGTATTTGTTTCTAGTTAAATGACTTAACTTTCAGTTGGGAGAATTAGCTCTCAGAAGTGTTTCCCTGTTCTGTATTTGAATGTTTCTATAATGGATCACAAATGTATTAAAACTTTTATTCTACAATTATGGCTAATAACTGTGTAATCAAAAATCTTCCTGTCATCTCTTAATCCTGTAATAATTTTATCCAAAGCAGAATGATTAGCACTGTCATTTGTTAATACAGAAATTGTTAGGATTCCCTTATTCCACAATACTTGTTTTTTTAGTTAAATCACTTAGCTTTCAGTTTTGAGAATTAGCTCCCAGAAGTAATTTCCTGTTCTGTATTTGAATTTACGTATAATGGATCAGAAATTTAATAAAACTATTATTCTACAATTATGGTTAATAACATTGTAATCAAAAATCTTCTCTGTCATCTCTTTGTTCTATAATAATTTTATCCAAAGCCCAGTGAGTAGCGCTGCCATCAGTTAAACCAGAAATTGTTAAGATTGTCTTATTCCTCAATATTTTTTTTCTAGCTAAATGGCAACTCTCAGTTGGAGAATTAGCTCCCAGAAGTGGTTTGCTGTTCTGCATTTGAATGAATATATAATGGATCAGAAATATTTTAAAACTATTATTCTACAAGTACGACTAATTACTATATAATCAGAAATCATCTGAGTCATCTGCTAATCCTCTAATAATTTTATCCAAAGCAGGACGAGTAGCACTGCCATCTGTTAAACCAGATTTGTTAAGAATGTCTTATATCACAATATTTGTTTCTAATTAAATGACTTAACTTTCAGTTGGGAGAATTAGCTCTCAGAAGTGTTTCCCTGTTCTGTATTTGAATGTTTCTATAATGGATCACAAATGTATTAAAACTTTTATTCTACAATTATTGCTAATAACTGTGTAATCAAAAATCTTCCTGTCATCTCTTAATCCTCTAATAATTTTATCCAACGCAGAACTAGTAGCACTGTCATCTGTTAAACAAGAATTTGTTAGGATTGTCTTATTCTTCAGTATTTGTTTCTAGTTAAATGACTTAACTTTCAGTTGGGAGAATTAGCTCTCAGAAGTGTTTCCCTGTTCTGTATTTGAATGTTTCTATAATGGATCACAAATGTATTAAAACTTTTATTCTACAATTATGGCTAATAACTGTGTAATCAAAAATCTTCCTGTCATCTCTTAATCCTGTAATAATTTTATCCAAAGCAGAATGATTAGCACTGTCATTTGTTAATACAGAAATTGTTAGGATTCCCTTATTCCACAATACTTGTTTTTTCAGTTAAATCACTTAGCTTTCAGTTTTGAGAATTAGCTCCCAGAAGTAATTTCCTGTTCTGTATTTGAATTTACGTATAATGGATCAGAAATTTAATAAAACTATTATTCTACAATTATGGTTAATAACATTGTAATCAAAAATCTTCTCTGTCATCTCTTTGTTCTATAATAATTTTATCCAAAGCCCAGTGAGTAGCGCTGCCATCAGTTAAACCAGAAATTGTTAAGATTGTCTTATTCCTCAATATTTTTTTTCTAGCTAAATGACAACTCTCAGTTGGAGAATTAGCTCCCAGAAGTGGTTTGCTGTTCTGCATTTGAATGAATATATAATGGATCAGAAATATTTTAAAACTATTATTCTACAAGTACGACTAATTACTATATAATCAGAAATCATCTGAGTCATCTGCTAATCCTCTAATAATTTTATCCAAAGCAGGACGAGTAGCACTGCCATCTGTTAAACCAGATTTGTTAAGAATGTCTTATATCACAATATTTGTTTCTAGTTAAATGACTTAATTTCACTTGGGAGAATTAGCTCCCAGAAGTGATTTCTTATTCTGAATTATGAAGTTTATAAAATGGAACAGAAATATAATGATTGTATTACACTACAATTATGAATAATAACTGTGTTGTCAGAAATAATAACTGTCATATTCTGAATTCCTAGTAATTTTATCCAAAGCCGAGAGATTAGCACTGTCGTCTGTTCAACCGGAAATTGTTAGGATTTTCTTACTCCTCAATATTCGTTTCTAGTTAAATGACTTATCATTTAGTTGGGAGAATTAGCCCGATAAGTGATTTCTTATTCTGAATTATGAAGTTTATACAATGGAACAGAAATATACTTATTATATTTCACTACAATTATGAGCAATAACTGTGTTGTCAGAGATAATCCAGGTCATCTATTGAATCTCTAGTAATCTTATCCAAGGCCGAGTGAGTAGCACTGCCATCTGTTAAACTGGAAATTGTTAAAATCTTCTTATTCTACAATATTGGTTTCTATTTAAATGATTTATCTTTCAGTTGGGGGTATTAGCTCCCAGAAATGGATTATATATATTCAAATCATCATATATACATATAAATGATCAAAAATTACCAATATTAGTGTCGAATCCATAGTTTTTGGGGACGCTGAGATTAACAGTGATACTTTCGATTCTGTTTAAATCCAGTTTTAACTCCGCATCTTAGGAGAGGTGAGGCTGAGATATAAATAAAATAATAGAAAATGACTGATATGAGAGAGCGCTTCAATAACAGTGAAAAGTGACTGACTAACGGAACCTATTACTATTTTTTCTTAATTTAATCCAGCAAAGCGGGTACTTGATGCTAGTACAAAATAAAATAAAATGCTTAAGCCACTGAATTAATCTTTCTCGTTCCAATTTCTTAATCTATTTTGCACTTCAATTATTACTAAAACATTTACTCCATGAACAAAATTATAAGAATTGCTTACTGAAAACTTAGTCCAAATAAACCTCATCCTTTCAGTAAAAGATCACTTCCGAGTTCTCTAGAAATTAATTAAGATATTGTCTGAGTTTAATATTGAAATACTTATTGGAAGCTATAAGAAAAAGTCATTTTCTAGAATGTAAACTAAGCAGAATATGAACACCAGTAAACTATTTTGGAAATTTCCGTACTGCCCAGGGAGGTATATCCATACGCACGCCATGCGCAGGTAGATATATATATCCAAGCCATTATCATAGGTATAAATTCCAAATTGAGAAAGAATATTTTTTTTTAGGAACTAAAGCAAAAAATTTGATTTGATCTGATTTTCAGTTTAGCGTCCCTTTTAGCAGCGAGGTTATACGAGACGTGGACCTACAGCTTAACATGGAATCAGAAGCACACGAGCTCCCACCGGGAATCAAACCCAAGTCTCCCGCGACAAAGGCGCGTACCCTAACCGCTTATCCACAATAGAGCCCAAACAAGGAATAATTTTTGGAAATATATATTCGAAGGGGATGATGAGGGTATCAAATGTATTGCCAATAATTGTGTATCTCATTAATCTCTGAAGTTTTAGAGATGTAACTTTGCATATAAACTCTTCGACAAAAATAAGGGAACACGTGTTTCATCGTTTTCCAAAATTCTGCTCCTGACGGGAGAACGGGTATCATTTCAATATATTTAGTGTCCCTTTCTTTATTATTGAGAAATATCTGATATGATAATACGTTTAAGTTGAAGATGTAAAATTTGGCAAATAAGGGAATAAGTTTTCCACGTTTTCGAAAATTCCGTTTCTAAAGGGGAAAACGGAGGTCACTTCAATAATTTGAAATGTCGCTTCTTTTCTCAAATTGCCCAGTGCAAGTATTCGCATAAGTTGGAGATTTGAAATTCGGTATACAGGGCGCTTCAAAATAATACCGACAACGTTTGGGAGGTGATTCCTGACACCAAGATAAAACAAAAAGTATAGACCAAGCTGAGTGCACGAATTCGTCCTTTCGGGGTTATAGGCTGCCGAACACATGAAATAATGAAGTATAAAGGTCAATAGTTTCAAAACTATGGGACCTACCGTAGTTGGGTCAAGACTTCGCTTAGGAACTAATATTTGCCTTATCCAAAAATCCATGTTTGAAAATCCTGCGGTACTCACAACAACTTTTATAAAGGAAGTTTAGCTAGGGGCCAACGGCGCCGACATTCCGAAATTTATGTAGGTGTATATCAATGGCGGGACGTGTTTTATGTTCTCAGGGATCTTGATATTTTTTGATTGATTTGCTTTAGTTAAAATCTTTTATGAACACTGTTATAAAGGGCTGTGCCTGACTCTATTCACAATATAGTTTCATTTTTTATTGTAGGGACTGCCTTTGACTAGGACTGAGACAGGCAAGAAAAGGGTGCGTGCGTTGCTTGATTGTTTTACACAAATGCATTTGAAACAAACAAATATGTTTAGAGTTTAGAAATTTTAACTTCCATCTCAATGTTTTAATTGCTTTTTTTTATAATGGCATGTGAGAAATATTTATTTTAATTTGTTTCTGTCAAAATAAAAATCTTGTGCGTGCGCAGTACCCACAAGATTATTTGTGTGGGTGCTGGACCCCGGAGTACCCACGTAGTCGGCGCGGGTGCTACGGTCAGATAATTTTAAGTACAACAATAATTTGAAGTAAAAGAGTACCGCCAAGTTCAGCATCTGGTTCCAAAACGCATCTGGGGTGTTCTTTGGTCCATGCTTGACTTGACCAATAAAAAGACGAGTTAAATGCCTGTTATAAGGTCTAAATTAGCGGTCAAAGACAACACTACGCTATGGTATCAAAAGTTACCATAATTCCTATAAGTGTTACTTTGTATATATTAATTACACGGTTTCACTTTGCTTGCAATAATTCCGTTCAGTTGAAGAAAGTCCCTTATTTAGCATGGAAAACAAAGAGAGTTTGATACAGGGGCGGACGCAGACCGAATGTTTGTGGGGCGGTCGTTCGAATTCAATAGGTTTTATTTTATATTTATAATAGAAAGGTGATTTTTTAAGCATAGGTTTTATTTTTAAAATAAAAAAATATCTTATTCTGGGGGAGATCGTCCGTATCCTCCCCGCTGGATCCGCCCCTGGTTTGGTATGTTAATGACTTTTAACTGTTACAATCCCTCTCTGATATTTTAACTATTTTAACTACAATAATTTTACTTCTTCCCATGATAGAATCTCTCTAACAACCAACTTGTTCCAGACTGGTGCCCATTAATAATAATCAGTAGGCTCCAAACCACTCGACCCCCTACTACAAGGATTTCTCCATTAAGATTATTTTAGAATTTATTTACAGAGTCATGGACATATTGCGCCCATTAGTGCTCTTTGAAAAAGTGCATAATGCGTTCCAAACACAGTTACAGATATTAATGCGCGAATACAGTACGAATAAAGGTCGCTAGTTGAAATAAACACTTGCGTACATTTTTAAAATTTTCTTCTAATTTCATATTATTTATTATAGTACAAGGAAAGAACTTCAAATTCGCCAAACAAAATCCAAATTTTAATTTTATTAGTAATGCAAAAATTAACAAAAATACTTTTGGACAGCAAGAATAGTCATTTAATTAATTTTGTGATTTTGTACCATCTTTTGAAGAAACTAAATTTGTTAACTGAAATTATCACAATGAATATGAGGAAACAGGTAAATTGAACAGAACGCTTGGAAGTTACATAGCATAAATTTGTTCAATGTGTGTGTGTGAGTGTGCTTAAGGATCAAATCAGTAGGGGTGGCAAGTGGTCAATTGTCCCCAAAATTTGAGGGTTCTTTACATTTTAATCATTAATAATAATGGTAGTATAATATAAAATAATGCAAACTACTTACACCTATGGAATCGTTATCTCTGTCTCCAAGCCGAATCATTATC
>NW_027657341.1:0-31671 GCF_964235325.1 Thermobia domestica | reverse complement strand
ATGTTCTCTTAAGTATCTTTGCCAGGCTGGATTTTTTAAAATTCGATTATCACATGAACTTCCGATCTGTGATGGGCTGATATCGTGAAAATACACTGCTCTATCCAGTGGTTGTAATATTGTAATACATGAGTGGTGTGAGGTAACAAGCACAAAAGTTCAATGCCATGTTGCTCACAAAATTTGAAAGCTTGTAGTGAACAGTGAGAAATCTGTCCGTCCAAAATTAACAAATATTTTCTCATCACCCGTGTTTGTTTTAAAAAAACGAACTAACAGCTCTTTACTAACGTAACCATTATCTGCTAAGGAAATTTGAGAAGCCGGTGGTACACTGTTAACATTTTTTCCATTCATACGCTAATCTTTAAAATAATAAATTGTGGGATGAATTGACCAACTCCATTCCATGCGACTATCACAATAACATTTTCGCCTCTCTTAACGTAAGTACCACCAATGTTTCCACTTTCTTGGGAATGGCTTTTTCATCCCCATTGTATATACGCTGTTTTTTTTGTGACCAATCGTTGAAGTAGCGGATTTCAAGAATTGAAAATGTGACTCAATGCTTCCTTATTAACGTCCTTAGCATGAGCTCTTGAAAGTCCCTCAGTCTTTCGTAATGATAAATTCGGATATCTTTTCATGAAATTTAAAAAACCAATTTTCACCAGCTAGTTTCTCAGAGGTTGAGGAATTTGATTTATTTGTTCCACAGCTTTACATATCTTTTAATGGGTGGAGCTTAGTTGTCTTTCCATGAGAGTCATAATTCGCAACACCAAATCCCTCCTGTTCTTCTGTCAGTATTGCGAAGTGTCCTATGACTTTCGATTTTGTACTTTGAATTGTTCCATTGTTATTACTCAAGCCCTAGTCTAACCCTTTCGAACTACACTTTCCTTCCCAAAGTTTCAAAAGGAAAATTGCAGAGCTGTGAAGCTCCACGTAAACTCAAATAACTTTTTGTTACACTTTGCATAGCATTTTCCATGTCTTCATTATTCTACCTGTTGTATTTATGTTTTGATTTTCAGCACCAGACATTATTTTATATCAGACCAAAATATGAAGTATTGCAACTCACCTTGTTCAAAATAGTCTCATATTTAGAGCAACTGATAAGAAAGCAGCAGATCAACGACATATGAAACCTTCTCTTTATCATCGAACTCAGAAATTAATGCAAATTCAGCGTACTGATGCGTATAGTAAGTGCACAGTGACATTTTTCTTAAGTTTGACAAAATAGCCCCTTGACTCAAATAGCCCCGGTCTCCCCTATATTATTGGAAGTGAAATAATACTTAAAAAACTGACATAAGGTTGGTTTGTACTGAGGAAAAGGGGGTCTATTGCAGGCAAAACAATGGAAGAAATACGCAATTGTTCTTAAAATTATTAACAATATTATTAAAAGTAGATTGTTTTCTTCCTTTCTCGTTTTTATTCTCCTTTACTCCGCTAACTACTTCTTTCGGAGTTCCAAAACCTTGCAGATCCTGCCACTTTTCTTCCGAGATAGGTAACACCCTTTAAAAAAGTGGAAAAGATCTTATAAAACACCAATTATTATCATGTTAATCATAGCATCCTATTCAACTATTCCCAACCGATTTAACCTGATAGCTCTAAGGTACAACGGAAATTTTGGAAATGTACTTTTATTCTCGAATCAGTAATAAGTATGGAAGAGTGGGGCAAGGAGGACAAGTGCGGTACAAAGGTTCATTGACTTCGTTGGCTTGATAGTTAAAGTCTTATAAACGACTATCTGACATTGATTTCGGAAAGGTGCAGTTACTTAAGCAAGTTTGACGACATTAGAATGTTAAAAATCAGGTTCTGGGAGAAGGATGACATATTTTTAACTCATTTAATATATAATAATTCATTGAATTACCTGTATTACACGCATGTCCGTGAGAGAACAATATCACGAATGCATATGATTTTCAAAATACTGCCTTCTTTTCATGCAATGTTTTTTCTTATTTCATAATAATGTATATAGGAGCCTTTGCGTACTCTTGCAAAGTGTTATTGTAGTAAATTACAACGTTAATACAATTTATGGTATAAGCGTCCAGCTGGTCGTTTCATTCTGCCTTATTACATGCTACCAGAGTTATACTTTACCAAAACTTAAGCAGTCCTCCTCGTCCCACTCTGATACCTTTAATTCTACAGAAATTCTTTTTAACATAGTCATATTTTATTTGTCCAATTTCTGTCTGTTCATTATATCAGACTAATTTATCTCAGAAGCAACATGGCTGTTAGCACTTCGCAAGGTAGATTGAACAACGTCCAATGACTGTTTCAACTTAGTATAACTTGATAGTATAATACGCTGTTATCGATAATTAGTTATTCTTCAGAATTCCTTGAGAGTAAGCTATTTACAAGAAGATACATTCGCTTTGCATTTTTTAAAATTATTATTAGAAGCACGTACTTAATTTCTCGACGTTCAACTTTGAGCTTCTGGTATTTACTTGAAACACAAAGCTAAAGCATTATATTTTCAAATATCGTGTTTGTGTGCAGAAGCATTATATAAAGATATTGATCAACACAATATAAAATGCAGTGTTTGGTTTCCTAACGTTAAATTGGATTAAAACGTTAATATTCAAATTTTCAACCCACAACTAAAAAGTTGAAATTCATATCAATCCCAAACGTCGTAGCCACGTAACAATTTCTATTGTTTTAAAAGGTCAATTTGAGCTTTTGGTGCAATTTAGAAAATAAATAGCGACCCCCTAAAGTTCCATTTTGAGAGGGTTCGTAAATGTTACATTTTTTGCTAATTAAAACATATTTTATCGAAATTATATTTGCAACTAGAAAGGTTCACAATACTATGGATTTTGAAGTTAATTAAAACATAATTACTGATTAAAGAGTTATATTAATTTCGTCATTTCCAGCATAACAAGGGAATTTCAAAAGACCAATTCTGCAGAAAATTATTAACTTTACATCCAATCCTTTCAAATATAAATTATATTTACATCAACTTCTATTCTGAGGAATTGCTTGAGGGATGATGCAATTAGAAATGACATATTAAACAATGGTGTGTAAATGAAGCTTTGGAAACTATTTCAGGACATACAGAAAATGTACCTTAATCATTTTCTGCCGAGTTGGTTCTTTGATATTCCTTCGTTAGACTGAAATTTAAAACTTTTTAACTTCAAAATTCACAGTATTATGTTTCTTTTTATTTCCAACTATAACTACTAGAAAATATCTTTAAATTATCGACTAGCTGAACCTGCGCTATCTACTCAGCGCATCGTTGTGTTATGACCATGAATCTCTTTCCTACTGTGCATGTCTCCTTACTCACACAAGTAAAGGACAGGCACAGGATACTCACAAAGGAAGTGAATTATAGATGTTGGAGTGAGTATGTGGCAAGTTTATAGAAGTAACACGATATCAAGTGGAAATATTTTTTTCTAATTAATCCATATCCACCCGATACGCCTCATTGCGTCTCTTGAAGCCTATGAAGTTGCCAGCATGCAATAGGTTTTATCATTCAGATTTAAGGAAAGTGCCTACAATGTCCGTCAACTCTCCATACGTAACTTCTCTACTGGTTGCCTAACACTGTAGTTTCGCCTGCAACAATGTTAATCTTATGGGCTTAAAACGGTCCTAAAATTTTGAATAAAACATTAATGAAACGGTTTTCGAAAATTTAAATGAGAACTGGACAATCTACACAAAATTTGGAATCGACCAGCGAAAACTGCATGTTTCTAGCACGTGTGGTTTTCGAGATCTCATTGTTGAAAGGATTGGAGACAAACATATAAAACTAGCTTTTTAATATGTAGACTAACAGCTGGCAAATGACTTTAAGTCTGGTCAGAGTTGCCAAACTCAGCGGACAAATTTATCAATTTTCGTTTCTAAAATTATCGTATATTACAAAAAAAAATCGTATGTTCGTTGTGCACGTGATAAGTGTAGAAACAAGTGTAATACTACTAATAATAAACTTATTTACAATCTTCAGATTCCAGCTCCAAATTCGCGTCACTGGCCTCATTTTTTCTTTTTTTGATCCTTATTACCACTATTGTACTTTGAACAACAACAATATTTCCATCTCCTCTTAAACATAGTTGAATTTAAAGAATGGAGGCAGGGTTGCCATTTGCCAATCCTCAAATCGTTATCGATTTATTTGATCGGAAATAACTTTTAAAAACCTTAGTGTGTGTGTGTGTTTTATTATTATTTAGGAGCTAGCAACAGAAGATCTCTGACAGCTCGCACCAGTATTGCGACTACTAACATGTCAAGGCTTTTATGGCAGTTTTCTTAATGGTGTAAAACAGAGAGACCGTGGTTGGTAACACTAGCACTAAAGGGATTTCATTTTCCCTCTACATGTGGAAAGTTATTTTCAGGGACCATCTCCTGATGGCTCCTCTATAGCAAACGCAAAAGAATTGGCAAACATGGATTTGGAATGGACAGAGATAAACGTAACATCTGACAATAGATATCTTATCCTAACAGAAAAGTTTCTTATGTTCGCAAAGACTTTATTTTGCAATACTTGATTTAAAAAAAAGAATATATACATATTTATTGATATTATAACCACGAAGAACAATTGGCACGTGAGAGCTGGGTTCGATTACCGGAGGAAGATAACGTTGGTAGTTCACATTAAACTATAAATCCACATTGTAAAGATATCAGATAGTAGTGTGTTTACCATTTTACACGAACATTTGGGTATGCAAAAGCTCTGTGCAAAGTGGGTGCCGCGTGAGCTCACAGTCGACCAAAAACAACAACGGATCGATGCTTCAGAGGAGTGTTTGGCGCTGTTAAATCGCAATAAAATTGAATTCTATCGTCGATATATGACAATGGATGAGACATGGCTTCACACCAGAATCCGAAAGACAGTCAGCTTAGTGGACAGCAGTCGACGAACCGAATCCAAAGCAAAGACGCAAGAGTCGGCCAGTAAGGTGGTGGCGTCTGTATTTTGGGATGCGAACGGAATAATATTCATCGACTATCTCCAAAAAGGAACCACTATCAACAGCGACTATTACTGTGCACATTTGGATTGATTGAAGTCTGAAATCGCAAAGAAACGGCCACATTTGCAAAAGAAAAACAGTGCTGTTTCACCAAGACAATACACCGTGTCACAGATCGATGAAAACGATGGCATAATTGAATGAATTGGGCTTCGAATTGCTTACCCACCCCCATATTCTCCAGATTTAGCCCCCAGAGACTTTTTCCTGTTTTCAGATTTCAAGAGAATAATTGCTGGAAAGAAATTTAAGTCCAACGATGAAGTCATCGCTGAAACTGAGACCTATTTTGACGAGAAAGAGAAATCGTACTATAAAAGTGGTATCGAAAAGTTGGAAAATCGCTATACTCGTTGTATCGCCCTCGAAGGCAACTATGTTGAATAATGAAATCGATTTTTGTCAAAAATTTTGTTTTTTTCTTACTTATCCTACGGACTTATTGAATGACCTGTTGTATATATATATATATAGTGGCGGATCACAGGGGGGCTATAGCCCCCCGTTGACGCTCAGGTATACACTGGATAAACTGGGTTTCAATCGTGCTTTACACTGGATAAAACGGCAAAATATGGTTTAGCCCCTCCCTTGATCATAACATGGATCCGCCCCTGTATATATATATAAAAATCAATGACACGCTATTCTTTCTTTACGTAGAATAAAGGAAGTACAAAGGGTACTAGGAAAGTTTTATAATACAGTTTCATTTATTTAATATTGTCAAAATAATTTTCACTATATTCAAGACACCTCTCCATCCCCCGAAACCAATCGTTAAACCAGACGTGCTAAGTTTCACTAGGAAGTAAGGCACACTTGTTATCCCAAACCCTCGGAAGATCCTCATCATTGGAAAACCACATCCATTTCAGCTTCATTTTCACATAGGGAGCAATGCGAAGTCGCAGAGAGCAAGGTCTGAACTGTAATGAGAATGCTCAAGCAGTTTCAGTCCCGTAGTCGTCAAATATTCGGTGCAGGCTTTTTCATGGTAAGCTGGAGCATTGTCATGATGGAGGAACCAGGTATCCATTATTGAATTTGGTTGTACGTTCTTTGTAGCTTCAATGACTTTAGGCAAGTACTGTGCAGTGTACCATTTAGCTGTGACTGCTTTTTGTGTGTCCAAAACGACACGCTTCACAAAATTCCACTCGATTTGAAGAGTACGGCTATCATTCTCTTCTCTACTGATGGAGATTTTTTCTTTTTTTTTATTATTGTAACAGCTAGAGGTGTATCCACATCATCAAAGACCCAAACTTTGTTCTGAGACTAAAGACTTCTGGTCGGCGTTCATAATAGTACAACCAAGTCTCGTCATCTGTCACGATGTTGTTCACATATCGAAATGTCTCTTATCAAACACTTACAGAATCTCCCGGTACGTGTCATCTGCTCTTCAAACTATGCTGCACCCAGGGTCAATAAAGTGTCTTCACGTGCAAATGATCTTGCAGAATCGAACGAGTTGCTATTGCATTCTAAATTATCCTTAATCTGCTGGTAGGTCACTTGCCTGTCTTCATGAAGCATTTTATTAACAGGAGTAATGTTTACCTACGTCTACATATAACTGTAGGTAACACCCTGGAGCAAACGTATAACTGAAAATGCATGTTTTATAGTACTCTTCGTATAAGTGAGCCATTTATACGTACTTCCCATATGAAAGAAAGAAATGTATAGGCGGTCAGGATCCCATATACACATGGACGTGTATAACATACAGGTGGCTAACGTACGTAATATACTGAAGACTATACATGTCAGATGTCCTACAGTGGCATGATGTAACATCTAAGCAGGAAAAGGCAGTACGTAAGTAACATATGGATAACATATACTCCGTACAGATTTTCTTAGTATCCTTATGGATTCCGTATATTTGTCCAATAAACAGCTGACCGGATAACGTATTTTTCTCAGTGTATGTTAATCGATAGGACATATCGAACTGAACAAAATAAATGTTTATGAATAATCATGCGTAGTTTTCGAGAGTATCGTAAAAATCAAACTTTTTTGGCGCTAAAATGTATGTAGTTTGTTGCCATCAATAATATTTGATGGTTTTATTGTTATTTAAGATTGTTATTTAAGTTATGTATTAATCATGTAGAATATTACGCTATTAACGTAACATATTATCTCTTCCTAACAGTGACACACACACATTTCTTTAAATGCACGCTACTAATAATAATTAAAAAAATACGAACGCAAAACTATTAATTAGGATTACTATTAGGTAAAATCATGCACAACTTAATAGCAATCAGTGGTGGAAACACACACAAATCTGCCAATACGGAAAATAATAGTAGACACTGGAAGTTATAGAAAATAAAATCTTAAGGACATGATAGAAATCGTCAACTGCAGAAGCTTTAATAGAAAAATAAGCCAATCAAGTAAAGAACACTTTTCTGAACGGACAGGTTTATGATACTGGTTTCTAAAACCATCTTTTGTACAGAAAGAAAAGACGGTAGAGTAGCCATATGTAATGTAATTCAAAATTGTCTGATGATAGCATAGAAATAATAATAATAATTTTATAGGATATTGTAGAAAATTTTGCTTTATCTGTAATGACAGTTAAAAAATAATAATGTTTACAGCAGTTTTGACTCAAGTATCATAACTGGCTCTTAGCGCTTAAAGGTGAGAATCTATCCGACTGATTGATCTTCTATCCAGCAAAAGGATATGTGTATCCTTCTTCGGCTTCCTAAAACATTCGTTAGATTTTCCCTGACAAAGCAAAATATGGTTGGTAAACTCGGAATTGTAAACTGTTTATTTCTCTATTAATGAATGAACATAACATGGAAAATTAACTTCTATATTGCATGACATACAGATATAAACAATGTTATCTCCTTGAAACACGCTCTGAGGCAGCCTAAATCAATTTTAGATTTATATTTGAATTTCTAACGAGAACATTTTACATGTCTCGAGATATTGAACGTACCGCGGTAGCATTTTTCATTCATTCAACACAGACTTCTGCTGCATGAAGCAAAAACCCGTAGATTCTCCGCACAGAGTCATCTAGTGGCATGAGAGAGAGTCACAGATCGCACGAAGCCAAAGCAGTGGCACAGGCTGGCGTGTCTTTTTTCCTTCTTTCTTTTTTTTTCATGTTCAAATGGCGGCAGTCGAAACGAGAAGGGTCGGGGGTTGGGGTGTATGCGCCAGGGATATGAATCGCGCTGTTCCCGCGCCAGGTCCAGACGCTAGTACTCTATGTTGTGACGGGAGAAGAGGCGGTCGATACTCATACACACATACACATACAACTCCACTCCACTCTCTTGGCTGGCGGTGGGAGAGAGAGAGAGAGAGTTGAAGGAACCGCGAGGGGAGAATGAGGTCGCCTCGCCTGCACGGGCATCCAAAATCGATCGTTACTGCAGCATCCAGATTCAGGACCAGAATGGCGACAGGGAAGAACCAACAATCAAAAACACACGCATTGATCAAGTATAACACGTCACTTCACTCTGGGAGTCCTGCCTCAGGTTTAATTTTCAACCATTTCTTATTTAGCAACAGTATCCGGAAAATTTTATCCATGAACTATTTAAAAACTTCCATAATATGATACATGAACAGCAGTTTATTAAACAAATTGATTCAGTGGACAAGAAAGTATTTCCCCTCTAATGAAATTACTTTCAAATTCACTGAGAACTACATATATATATATATATATATATATATATATATATATATATATATATATATATATATATATATATATATATATATATATATAAAACTGTGGCCGCATTTAACAAAAATCCTATCTCTATTCATTTTCGCCCCATTAGCGATATTTCATTATTCTTAATTGTTATTTTTCGAAGATCATATCTTCAAGATTTGTAAAAATGCATTTTCTCTGAACTCTTTTTAACACTTTCAGTGAAAAACTCCAAAATCATATGTTTTACTCCAGGGCCCCTTTACGTGCCTATTGAATAAAAATCTTTTTTCATATCACGAGGATCTTGCGATTTCATGTAGAAATGGTAGTTTCTAGTAGGTAGTATCGAGATTAGTATTTACTAATCTAACATAGCTATTTTCTTCAATCACATTCACCTTCACAACTATCCTTGAGAACAAGTTAAATATTTGAGAACGAATGTATGGTTTAAATTACAATGTGATGATTTTAAGATGGTGCGGTTAATGCGTTAGAGTAGAGGTTCTTAGCATTCTTCCAGCTGCTTACCACCAAAGCATATTAATTAATAATACCACCATAAGTTGTACGTATCACCAACAGTGGCTCTCGTATCATTAATGGTATGCGTAACACAGGGTGAGAAACCCTGCGCAATACGAGGGTCGTACAAGTGCGATTCAAAATCGACATCGTAAAATTATAAATAAATTTCAACTTGGATGCATTTTAGCCTCACATTTGACAAAGTTGTCCTTGTACGGAGAACTCTGTACATGCTTTGACAAGCTGGTATAAGTTAAGAAGTACAGGGGTGTATATATAAAGCGAAACTAAGAAGCACTTTAAACCATGTTAAACAAAATGTAGCCACGAAATTTCTCTTCAAAATCCACATACTCCATTCTACCAAAGAACGACTATTTTCTTGGTCTCAAGTTCAGCATTTAGTTTTACTTACGCTCGCACTTATTGTCGTAAATTGCTAATAAATGTGGAGTATATGCTGTCCTCGAAAGAAGGAAACTATAGTGTTGAAGTAGTCGGTGTTATGTTTGCTATTGTAGCGAATCATTAAATAACCTATGAATTCTCTAAATTAGTTTTTAAACTATTATCTATTCTGGATTACTTCTAAACGGAGTGAAAAAAATCGTGTCCTTCCTCTGTTTAAAAATATGATTGGCATACTCGATTGCAGCATTATTAGATAATCTATATTATATTTATAGCAATGCCGCAGTTTTATATGGTTGCTTCATGGTAAAAGTAATATCAGGTAGTCAAGAGAGGTATTGAGCCTTTTGTACACAAGATGGCGTTAGTATTCCAAATCTCAGTTATATGAGGCACGGCTGACAGTGTGGTGGGGTTCTTACAATCAGATCTAAGATATTGCGTCGTGAAGGTGAGTGAATCTCCCGCAAAACTGCTCTACATGTAACCGTTGACTAAGCATTTACAAATCATTGTGTCACTTGCAAAAGAAATACTCAGGTGGAGAACCTATCGATGTATCAGCTGTATCTATATCTAGCCTATATCTATATCTATATCTATATCTATATCTATATCTAGCTATACCTAGCCAACCATGTATCAGCTTTCCTGTTATGCTGATTCTCTACGTGTAAATTACATATGCATATTTGTCACACACTGAAGAAGCGTAGTAGTCCATAAGACTGGGGAAGAAAGAAAGTAAGTAGCTAACGAACACAACACTGAATCAACCAATAACTAAACATGATCAACTGTAAAGAAGTGTCACGCAACGGAATTCTCGCTTGATTTTCATAGGAACACAATATGGAAATAAGTTCTTCCAGGTTCTTGCCAAGGACAGCATTCCCCCATCCCATGGAGACTTCAATCCATTTATACTGATTTAATCTATACCCATTTATCGTAGCATCATAAGACCTAAATATAAAGTTTACTGTATTTTAATATTATGATTTAAATTCGTATAGCTTATAGTAAACAACAACAACAATAATAATACCGGGTTCAGAGTAGGATTATTTTAATGGTCGTAGATTGTCGTGATATAATTTAACATATGCTTACATAGAACGTCATATGTCCACGCAACAAACCTGAACATAGTTTTCCAATGTTTTCTCAAAACTTCCTTGGATTTTTTTTTTTTTAG
Source organism: Thermobia domestica (assembly GCF_964235325.1). Lineage (NCBI taxonomy): Eukaryota > Metazoa > Arthropoda > Insecta > Zygentoma > Lepismatidae > Thermobia > Thermobia domestica. Next base: position 20,720 of record NW_027657341.1, on the reverse strand, counting down.
GTACAACTTTTGTATATACATTTTCAGTAGCATTCGTAATAAATATCAAGCACAGTTTCATTGTTTACAGTTACTTAATATTTACTTTGATCTATATTTAAGTCACAAGATTACACACACTGTACATGCAACTAACACATATCCATGCAAGTTATAAATATTTAACCTAAGAAAAATAGTGATTGGTGTCTATGAGGAGTTTCATCTACAACTACATATAAGAAATTAGCTAATTATTTTTCAATTTTTTTTTTAAATTGTAACTAGCTCGTGGACTAACTAGGGTCCCTCCGTGAGCTACAGATATATACTGGAGTACACCTATTTGCAATATGCTTATTTTTGTATACTCTTATGTATAACAAACTAATATATTATTTAACTTATGACACGTGCATTAATTCCTAGCCAGCTAGTATCAGTTTCTGAAGGGAACACATACCCGGCTACATTTACATTCAAATCGAAGAAACATTATGATGATGTACATGACGATGAAATACATTTATGGACATGAGAACCTACGAAATTACTATTAAAATACAAGAAACCAGAAACTCCCTATATACACCAATCACCAACATGCACACATTCACTCACTAAGATATACATGCACAATCGTTTTCAGAAATCTAAACTAACCTACTAAGTGTTGGCATGCCAATGTACTAGAATAATAATTCGGAAACTGTGCTGAAACTAGGTCAATCTATACCATGATATTTAATATTTTTGCTTGTTGCCCAATGCTTACTTGAATCTTCAAATTTCAATTTTGAATTAGCAGCCGAAGCTTGTGAGGGGAGACAGGGAGACATAAAATTCTCAAATTACTGAAATTTAAAGGCTACATCATGGTTAATAACGCTGAATTTAATTGCACATAATATTAGGGAGTAAATCTACGTAATGCCCAAACTAATGGCTAAGCTGCCCATGGCAGTGTAATCAAAGTTTAGCTACGAGCCATACTTTGCTTTCTATTTCACTTTCGAAATTATACAATCACCGGAATTAGTCAGTACTTATTACGGTTCAGTAATACTTATTATTCTAGTTGTTACCTTATATCAGTTGTATCTGGAATCTTGATTTTTTACACAAATTGTTAACCGGTCATATAAATAAAGGACACGCCTCCTTCATTCAAACTTCGTCAAAGTACCTCGAATACATCCGCGTTCTCCTGAGCAACACATGATGACTATTTTTCATGTCAAAATAGTCCCATGGTCCACTCAAGATTTCTTTTCAATGTTTTTTATTTGCAAGGTATTAAATTACGTAACAATTAATTTAGACGATTTACACAAATTTTTGTAGATATTAGCCCAAAACAATTTTATTCTGTTTCATATGCATGCAAACAAATTTTTACCTACGCTGTAATCTTTACGACGCTTCAACCTTGGCATTACATTTTAAAGCAACCAACAGATGCCGACACACACACGATTTAAACAGAATAGTTGCGATATTTGCTGCATATCAATAAATGATTAAATGCTTACACTAGATTTAATGAAAATTTTGTAACAATCGATCAGTTATTGCTCCAAAAATAATATTTAATCTGCACTTTGTCCTATTCCTGTTAATAATCTCACAAAACGAGTACCTAATATTGTTTGATTTCTTTAAAATTTAACAAAATACAAATGTGTTTGTCTTCATTCTTTTCGAACTCTTATTTTCTGTTGTTGAGATTGCAGCCCCGTGAATATTATTTATGAATTTATCATTATGTCATTAATTTGCCCCCTGTTCATTTTAAATTCTAAATATACTCTTTCATAATAATTCTAATGTGCAGCTTCATGTAGAGTATGGTAATTTAGTTATTATTGGCCTAAATATATATTAAACGCATTATATTTTCATAACCGCAATTGAAAATACTAATTACAATGGTTACCTGAATGGCATAATCTACTTTTGAAAGGTACCATTTAAACACAGACTGGTACAAGTATAGAATAAACGCTCCACTTAAATGCATTTGAAACTGTAATTTGAAATTACTGTTTCAATTTCCCCCCAGCTGGTAAAAAAAATATTTCGAGAGAATATTTTTTTTATTTAGCCTTTTTATGCTTTTCAACAGATTTTAAGTTCCTTCGCTTTACATGACTTTCCCTTACTCCTTGATCAACCCTCATAGTTTAAAATTAATTTAAATTTTCACAAGATTTAAAGAATCATTCTGTATCGTTTAGTTGCTGTTGTTCTTGTTCCACTTAGTGCCAAATTGAACTTTATGCTATTTTTGTTAATCATATTTCTAATGGAATTTGTTATTTATTCATTTTTTTTATTATAGCAGGATTTAGCACAACAGTGATTATGTTTTATGAATGATGAATACACATATATATAAAGATTCAATACAATGACAAAAAATCAAATAGCTTGAGCAACCATGCTCATTAAACCACTGCAGGATCCTATCAACTGCAGGCTAAAGTGAAATTTCTAAGAATACCCGCGAAAGTTAGGAAATTAATATTCTAACTTCACTTATTCACTTATTAATTAATAATTATTACACTAGTAATGAAAAATTGGTAAGAATGAAATAATCACTGCGCACTTCTATTATGAAGCAAAATGAACAGCAACTATTAAATACCGTATACAATGTTACAGCCAATAATATAGTCTAGAAAGTTATTTGTATCTCACACTCTATGTATATATTTTAGAATTAAATAACGGAAGACGATAAGCATTGTTGAATGCACTTTATCAAAAGTTACTCAAATTACAAGGGAAAACAACGAAGCAATGCAAGAAAGGAACCAAAATTTAACACATTTGTTATTCTTCCTCTTTCGGATAATCTTTTAAAAGAGCCTTTCTTTTCTTTTCACTGCAATTGAACAGTTTAATATTTGAAAAATTTTGTGCTCGAACCTCTCTTCCTATTAAGTCTTTTAATTCTACGTTATTTTTATTAATCTTTGTGATAATATACGGGCCGAGGTATGTGAACATATACTTGTGCGTTAAGCGTTTGGAAGCGTCCGACAATGGATGCGTTTTTACCATAACTAAATTTCCACGTTCCAAAACAATCTCTGATGGGGACTTGCCTTGTGCCTTTCTGTTATTTCTGTTTCCTAATTTGGGGACAACCTCTATATAACGTTTGTCATTCTTAATATCTCTTAGTTCATCTGGCCACGGGAAGTTATCTTTGTGTTGCTCTGCAGCGGAATAAGAGATGAAAAGCTCTGCAGGTGTTTTCCCAAGTGCACTATGGTAACTATAATTTAAAAGGTCTTGGGTTGGTTTCACTACATCCTTCCATTTAGAGTGGTTGTTATTGCAACATAACCTTATAATTCTATTCAATTCTCGGTGAGTTCTCTCCAATATCCCATTCGCTTTCGGGTTGTAGGGCGTTGTAGTTACGTGTATTATTTTATGTGCCTCACAGTATTTACGCCAGAGACTAGACAAAAATTGGGGACCTTTGTCCGAGAGTATAAATTTCGGGTACGGGAACGTATAAAAATAATTCTTTTCCAGTACGCGAATTATTTCTTTCGTAGCTGACGTTCGAAGCGGGAAGTAACATACAAAACGACTATATACGTCTATTACTGACAAAATGAAATAAAATCCATAGCTGCATGGCAGCTTACCCACAATATCCACACAAATCTTTTGGTGTGGCTTGTCAGCTTCTATTTTATAGGTTTCCCGTTTTACAATCCGATTTGAATATTTTGTCTTTGCACAAATTTCACAATCGCTTATAAAATCTTTGAAGCTTTTTCTCTGGTTCTTCCAATAAAATAATTGTTTGGCAAATTTCACACATTTGTCCACCTCGAAATGCCCTTTATTGTGTATGATAGTTACAAACTTTTGTACCAAAGTTTGAGGCAACACCAAAACCCAACGTTCATCCTGAGAGTTCCGGACGAATAGAATGTCATCAACTACTTTAATATTATTACCTGCATTATTCGCTAATTTCTGTTTTAGCTGATTGCAGAGTTCATCATTACCTTGCTCTCTCAGTGTTTCTTCTCTATCTAACGGGAAATCATCTGCACTGGTTACAAAATAAATACATTTTTCACCAGCGTCACTGGTATCATTAGGAACATTACGACTTAATATGTCGGCAATACTATTGTCAGTTCCTTTAATGTGGACAAATGTTATGTCAAATCTTTGCAGCTTCAATAACAATCTGGTTGTCCTTGGATCCAAATTCTGTAACGTGAACGCATAGGTAACAGCGTTATTATCACAGTGAACAACTATTTTTCGCCCTAAGATGTAGTAGTCAAAATATTCACACAAATAAACTACCGCCAACAACTCCATTTGGAAAATGGAGTACGAAAATTCATAGGGTTTTAGACGCCTACCGGCATATCCTATCACACGGATCTCTTCCGGAGTATCCCCGTACTGCGCTAAATATCCTGCTATAGCCCCAACCGACATAGCAGCGTCTGAGAAGATATGGAAGTCTTTGTTGAAGTCCGGCTGGCTTAATGCCGGTGGACTACTGAGCATTTCTTTCAATTGATGGAAAAGCTCAATGTGTTGATGTTCCATTTTGAATTTACGATCCTTCTTCAGGAGGTCATAGAGAGGACCTGTCAGGCTGGAGAAGTGAGGGATGAACTTTTTCCTCCACGCTAAAATTCCTAAGAAGGAACGAAGTCTCTTCTTAGTTGTTGGAATTGGGAATTGTCGGATGGCTTGGTTATGCTTGGGGTTAGCTTTAATCTCTAATCCATTGACAATATGCCCAAGAAATAAAATTTCAGATTGCACAAACTGGCACTTCTTGAAATTTAAGGAAAAGTTGGCACTCTGAAATATTTTGAAGACTGTTTCTAAATGCTGAAAATGATCCTCGATTGAGTTACTAAAACACATAAGATCATCTAGGTATACTATTACGAAATTCCTAGTATTGAGCCCAAAATATGAATTCATACTGCCGGAGATGATTTTAATCCCATCGGGAGTTTTAATAGCACATATTGGCGTCCTAAATAAACAAAACTTGTGCATGATACTGAATCTTCATGCAACTTTACACCGTAATATCCCATAGTTGCATCAACTGAAGAAAATACTTTACTATGGGATATGCGGGTTAAGATTTCATTTATAGGCTCTACTTGAATACGGGGAGTGATGACCTTTTGGTTCAACAACCGTAGGTCGATTACTGGACGTACCCCTCCCGAAGCTTTTCTAACACAATGGATTGGATTTCTATAAGGGCTTGGTTGTTCTCTTGCAATTCCCAGTTTGATCCACTTGTCAATTTCTTTTTCAAACTCAGCTTGCATCGATTGAGGGATGGGATATAATTTCCCTACTACCGGATTATTATCAGTGAGTTGGATCTTATATGGTTCACACTTTATTTCACGAGGATATTCACAAAAGAGATGCCGGTACTTTAACAGGAGTTTCAACAGTTGATCACTAATATTACTATCTAAGTCATTCCTGTCTTCAATATAATTTTTAATCTCTTCTTCGGAGATAGGATTATAATCACTTGTCTCCAAATCTTCTATTGATTTTTGATATTCACCGGAAACTTCATCTTTGATTTGAATTAACAAAACACTTGGATAATTAATATCTAGGGAAACCTTGTCACCGTAATTATTCCTCAAATAGAGTTTTCGATTTTCACCATCAAGGTGAACTCCAAATTTAGCGAAAAAAGGTGAACCTAAAAGAAAATCTGATTTCATATCTTTGATTACGAATACTGGAACATCAAATAGGTTTCCCTGTATATTAATTGTCAGTGTTTGCATTCCCTTAATGACAAACCTATCTTGACCTGCAAAAGCACTTAGACTCAAATTAGGAACAGGCTTCAATTTTGCCGAGGGATGATAATCTTGTATTCGCTTGCAAACGTTATAATTTAGCAAAGAAATTTCTGCTCCCGTGTCCAAGATTACACGAATAGGAATTCCACCCACCTCACAAACAACTGATGGTGAGGGATAGGATTCAAAATTCCTATCTTCGTATTCGGGATCCTCTTTTAGCACGAAATATGTACGGAATTTCAAAGGGTATTCGAAATTACAGTTGACCGGAGTAAATTCTTTAACTACTGTTTCCGAATCGTTTTCATCTATTTCTTGTGGGGAGAGAGGTTCACCGGTGCAATCGTCGATATCCCCACTTACGGACGACTGCACCGCGAGTTTTCCGAACCCTGGCTCTGATTTGCTTCTGTGCTAGCAGAACCCTGACTAGGGCCAGTAGAACTAGCTACCACAGGAGAAGGGTTATTAGTAGAAGAAGAATAACTCTGGCTGGTTTGATTATGCCATGGAGGCATACCAGGGTAACCGTAGCTGAAATACGGTAAAGGCATACCGAATCTCGGGTACATAGGAGGAATAGGTAACCCATTATACAGGGGCATAGGCATCCTAAAATCATTGTTATTTGCACTATTCTTAGCCGAATTAAAATTTTGATTATTTGCCACATTGGAATTTTGCCTAAATCTATTTCCATTTCGGTTATTATTAAATCTCTTATTACCATTATTGTTACCGTTGCGGCTGTTAAAATATTTACGGTTATTTCCCCTACAAATATCGCTACTATTTTGAGTGTTATTTACGCTACTATTATTTCGCGTAGTTTTAGTCTCTTCATATTTTCGTTCCTCCTGATTGTCCCTATTCTTGAAAGAATTCGGTGGAACTACATTATTAGTTTTATTCTGCGTAATTTGTTCTGCTTTTGCCTGACGGATAGCGAGTTTTCTGTTACTACCATTTCGATTGCTAGATGTTTCTAGCCGATCACCAGGCTTGCAATCAACCTTGGCGAGTCTCAGCGTGAGATCTCTGACGGTAGTGATCGGTCCTAGTTTAAGTATGCGGCTTTCCTCCGCTGGTAGACATTCCATTATAAGATCTACGAGCTCCTGCTCACATGGGTTAGAAACTGTGGAATGGTATTTTTCGGTAACAAACCAGGCAAAGTCTACCAGAGACGGAAATCTCGATTTATCGTATTTCAAACCATACAATGCTCTTTTCTGAACTTCTTCAAGATGAGAGGATATGTATTGGCGCCTGAAACGACGAACAAATTCATTGAAAGTTTTAACCTTATGTGAAATATTACGGTACCACGATCTAGCGGATCCATCGAGACACCGTCTTGCTATATAAAGCCTATCTCGCTCGTTTAGATCATATAACTCCATTGTCTCAGTGAGGTCCTCCAGAAATATCCGTGCTGTCCCCTGGGACAGAACGCCACTGAAACGGGGAAAATCACGCAGATCGCGGAAGTACGAACCCCGACGATGCTTTCTATGATCGAACGAGACTGACTTTTTCCCATGCCACTTCCTATCTTGGTGTGAGGTATCAGACTCCTCACTGCACGAGCTACTCGAAGTCGCGGTAACCGTACTACTGCCATTTGCACTTGTTTCATTGCGGGCAAACTTAAGTCTCTTTCTCCCGTGGTGTACTCTATTGCCCTTCTCTTCATTCGAAAATCTCAATCTTTTCCGCCGACTGACTGGGGTTGAGTGCCTAACACCCTCATTTGTACGCCTGTTACTATGGTGAGAGTGGGTATGGGCTTTACTACTTGTTTCTGAATCATTACCTTGATCGGAATCATCCCAGTTCTTAGTTACACTCTGATCAATTGCACTTGTGGTTGGAGTATTCTCGCAAGCAATTGCTTGCGTCAATCCTTCAACAACAGCATGCATTTGATTTACGTTTTCCCGAATGTAGGCAATATTTCTTGCCTCGGTATTGCAGATTTCCTGCACACCAGTAAGCTTTTGTGCGAATTCTTCAGTGTTCTTCGAAACTACATCTCCCTGTTTGTCTAATCTCACACTGAGAGAATTGCACTTCTGTGTAATATCTTGTAGTTTTCTTTCTAAATCTGTATCAGTTTCCTTCAGTTTCCGAATTTCACCTTCCAATTGACCCATTACTTTACTAGTCTCTCCGTTTACATAAATCTTAACCGTGTCTACATCAACAGATAAATTTTCCATTCCCTCATTTATCTTAGCAATGTCCTTAGCAAATTTATCATCAAGGTTATCTACTCTTTCGTTAACCTCACCTAGCCCATGTTCACATCTCTGTTCTACACTAACCAATTTTTCAGTCAATATGTTAATATCTGATTTCAACTTGTCTTGCAATTCATTAATATTAACTATAACGTAACGTTCAATCTTTTCTACCTTGTCACATTGTTTTTGCAATCTGATTGAGAAATCATTTTTCAACTTTCTACGTCTTGCCGAATATTTGTTTCTAACTGTCCTAATTTACTGTCTTGTTCTGTAAACTTAACATTTAACTTATATTCTAAATTTTCTGAATTTTCTTTAAGTTTTTCTTCCAATTTACACTCTAGGTGACAACTAACAGTATTCGAAAATTTTTCCCATGCTTCTTGCTGTTTGGCCATCATATCAGCCATTAGCTTTATGAGTGCCTCATTCCCCGTCGATAACTCTTCTTGAGCAACAGGCACAGTTACCATTGCACTCCCGGCACCTGTTGCCACAGATGTCGTGGCAGTCAAGTCAACACTGTCACCCATTCTTGTACTATCAAGGGTTACCAAAGGTGAACTACCAATATTATTACTACTTGCAGCACCAAACTGAAAATTCGCTGCACCCCTATTCTCACTATTTTCCAAACTGTCACCGCCATTGAACTTGTGTTTGCAATCAGGACAGCTCCATGGCTGTGTATCCTGTCTTAATACTCTTATTTGTGTGCGAGTTAGATTCAAACAGCTCACATGATACCATCGAGAGCAGGAACCACAGTTCACTGACTCGGCATGCTGTTCGTCACATTTCACTTCACAACATGCGTGAATCTCAGCTTCACGTCCACTTTCTTTTATAAAGTTAACCAGCATATTCGACTTTTTAACCACTGACTCATACATACACTACCATGTACAGCCAGCCATCAGCCAGACACGCAGACTTCTCCCCTACAACTATTCACATAAAACAGTATGATGTTTACTTATGTAGCCATTAAATTATTAATAGTCTCCCTTCTCCATTATTTCAGTAATCAAATTATTGTCTCCATGTGATAGACGAAGTACTGTACCAAGACATCATAAAAGAAAATAAACGATAAATAAACAAATGCAAGAAAAGAAACTAAACAAATAATATACAACTTTTTTTTCTTTTTTTTTTAAAGTTAGGCAAATGAAACAACAATCAGAAGATTCATTAAATTAAAGAAATCCTGTGACTGAGTCGCCATTGTAACCGTTGACTAAGCATTTACAAATCATTGTGTCACTTGCAAAAGAAATACTCAGGTGGAGAACCTATCGATGTATCAGCTGTATCTATATCTAGCCTATATCTATATCTATATCTATATCTAGCTATACCTAGCCAACCATGTATCAGCTTTCCTGTTATGCTGATTCTCTACGTGTAAATTACATATGCATATTTGTCACACACTGAAGAAGCGTAGTAGTCCATAAGACTGGGGAAGAAAGAAAGTAAGTAGCTAACGAACACAACACTGAATCAACCAATAACTAAACATGATCAACTGTAAAGAAGTGTCACGCAACGGAATTCTCGCTTGATTTTCATAGGAACACAATATGGAAATAAGTTCTTCCAGGTTCTTGCCAAGGACAGCATTCCCCCATCCCATGGAGACTTCAATCCATTTATACTGATTTAATCTATACCCATTTATCGTAGCATCATAAGACCTAAATATAAAGTTTACTGTATTTTAATATTATGATTTAAATTCGTATAGCTTATAGTAAACAACAACAACAATAATAATACCGGGTTCAGAGTAGGATTATTTTAATGGTCGTAGATTGTCGTGATATAATTTAACATATGCTTACATAGAACGTCATATGTCCACGCAACAAACCTGAACATAGTTTTCCAATGTTTTCTCAAAACTTCCTTGGATTTTTTTTTTTTTAGGTACAACTTTTGTATATACATTTTCAGTAGCATTCGTAATAAATATCAAGCACAGTTTCATTGTTTACAGTTAGTTAATATTTACTTTGATCTATATTTAAATCACAAGATTACACACACTGTACATGCAACTAACACATATCCATGCAAGTTATAAATATTTAACCTAAGAAAAATAGTGATTGGTGTCTATGAGGAGTTTCATCTACAACTACATATAAGAAATTAGCTAATTATTTTTCAATTTTTTTTTTTTAAATTGTAACTAGCTCGTGGACTAACTAGGGTCCCTCCGTGAGCTACAGATATATACTGGAGTACACCTATTTGCAATATGCTTATTTTTGTATACTCTTATGTATAACAAACTAATATATTATTTAACTTATGACACGTGCATTAATTCCTAGCCAGCTAGTATCAGTTTCTGAAGGGAACACATACCCGGCTACATTTACATTCAAATCGAAGAAACATTATGATGATGTACATGACGATGAAATACATTTATGGACATGAGAACCTACGAAATTACTATTAAAATACAAGAAACCAGAAACTCCCTATATACACCAATCACCAACATGCACACATTCACTCACTAAGATATACATGCACAATCGTTTTCAGAAATCTAAACTAACCTACTAAGTGTTGGCATGCCAATGTACTAGAATAATAATTCGGAAACTGTGCTGAAACTAGGTCAATCTATACCATGATATTTAATATTTTTGCTTGTTGCCCAATGCTTACTTGAATCTTCAAATTTCAATTTTGAATTAGCAGCCGAAGCTTGTGAGGGGAGACAGGGAGACATAAAATTCTCAAATTACTGAAATTTAAAGGCTACATCATGGTTAATAACGCTGAATTTAATTGCACATAATATTAGGGAGTAAATCTACGTAATGCCCAAACTAATGGCTAAGCTGCCCATGGCAGTGTAATCAAAGTTTAGCTACGAGCCATACTTTGCTTTCTATTTCACTTTCGAAATTATACAATCACCGGAATTAGTCAGTACTTATTACGGTTCAGTAATACTTATTATTCTAGTTGTTACCTTATATCAGTTGTATCTGGAATCTTGATTTTTTACACAAATTGTTAACCGGTCATATAAATAAAGGACACGCCTCCTTCATTCAAACTTCGTCAAAGTACCTCGAATACATCCGCGTTCTCCTGAGCAACACATGATGACTATTTTTCATGTCAAAATAGTCCCATGGTCCACTCAAGATTTCTTTTCAATGTTTTTTATTTGCAAGGTATTAAATTACGTAACAATTAATTTAGACGATTTACACAAATTTTTGTAGATATTAGCCCAAAACAATTTTATTCTGTTTCATATGCATGCAAACAAATTTTTACCTACGCTGTAATCTTTACGACGCTTCAACCTTGGCATTACATTTTAAAGCAACCAACAGATGCCGACACACACACGATTTAAACAGAATAGTTGCGATATTTGCTGCATATCAATAAATGATTAAATGCTTACACTAGATTTAATGAAAATTTTGTAACAATCGATCAGTTATTGCTCCAAAAATAATATTTAATCTGCACTTTGTCCTATTCCTGTTAATAATCTCACAAAACGAGTACCTAATATTGTTTGATTTCTTTAAAATTTAACAAAATACAAATGTGTTTGTCTTCATTCTTTTCGAACTCTTATTTTCTGTTGTTGAGATTGCAGCCCCGTGAATATTATTTATGAATTTATCATTATGTCATTAATTTGCCCCCTGTTCATTTTAAATTCTAAATATACTCTTTCATAATAATTCTAATGTGCAGCTTCATGTAGAGTATGGTAATTTAGTTATTATTGGCCTAAATATATATTAAACGCATTATATTTTCATAACCGCAATTGAAAATACTAATTACAATGGTTACCTGAATGGCATAATCTACTTTTGAAAGGTACCATTTAAACACAGACTGGTACAAGTATAGAATAAACGCTCCACTTAAATGCATTTGAAACTGTAATTTGAAATTACTGTTTCATACATTTTACAATTTTATTTCGATAAAAGTGTATATGCTACACAGGCTCGTGGAAAAGTTTGTACTGTTTCTGATGACCAAGATGTGTTATCACAAGCAACAACCAAAAGATAATGCAGACACTTCCGTTCTAGAAATTTCGATGTCCAAGGTGCTCCTCGCAGTGGGCGATTAACCGCAGAAAACATGGATATGACATTCTGGAAAAAGTCAAACAAGACCAGTACGTAAGCAGACATGAGATCGTCAATGACCTAAACATTCATCACCAAGCAGTGTTAAACCATTTTAGAGAAATCCGGCTATAAAAAGAAGCTCAATGTTTAAGTGTCACATGATCAAACTGAAAAACATTTACTCGATCGAATTTCTATCTACGAATCTCGAAACGTAACGAACTCAAGCCATTTCTGAGGAGGTTGATCTCGAGTGATTAAAAGTGGATAACCTACGACAACAATGTGCGAGAAATGTGCTGGACAGTTTATGGCAAAGCCCACGCTGACGTCCAAGAAAACTATGCTGTGTATTTGGTGGGATTGGTAGGCGATTTTGCATCACGAGCTGCTGCCACAGGGCAGAAAGATAAACTCGGATCTTTATTCTTGACGTTCAGCGAGAGTGCGTCTATCATTTTTTTTTTAAGTCGGAAATGGTCGACAGAGAGGGTTCCTTATAACTCAGTGACAACGCCAAACCACATACATACTTAATAAAATGTCAGAAATTGAAAGAACTTGGCTGAGAGGTTTTAATGCAACCACAATATAGCCCGGGCCTGGTACCGTCAGACTATCATTTGTTTTGGTCTCTATAGAAGTCTCTGAATGGTGTTAGTTAGTTTCAAAAGAGGCGTGTAGAAACCACGTGCCATAATGTTTTGACCAGAAACAATAGAAATTCTATAGCGACAAAATAACAGAAAGTCATCAAACAAAATGAGCATATGTGGTTTCATGGTATTATTTTCAAATCGCAGTAAATGTATTCTAAATTTCGACCTCCAAATGCTCCATACTTTGGATAGCCGGATAATATTAAAGTGGTGAACTATTATCCGGAGGAGTACAAGCATCGGTACGCCAACGGGAAATCAGCGTACTTTAGTTGCACGTAGCTCTGATTATTGCATTTACAGGCAAGGCCGAACAGACCTTTGTCATTCCCAAGTATGTTACGTCATAGTTTGCTGCTCGCATTGTCAGTAACAGGGAAAAAAGCTGGCAGGTGATAAATAACAGCGGTAACAAGCAAATATGAACATCGATAGCGTAGTCGATGGCTTTGCAAGTATATGGATCCATGACTATGTGTTCACTGCCAGAACTTGCGCTCCTCCCTCTCTCTCTCGTCCCATCCTTTCTTTATTGTGTTTATCTCTGCTTTTCTCAGATTCTAAAACCACCCTCCTACGTCACACATTGGTCAACTGGAAATGACTGCTTTAAACTTACAAACAATAAATTATTTCTCTGTTGAGGGAGTTTCTTTTTATGCGCAAAAACATACACAAGGCCCTCAAAGAGGTATTTTGTTTCATCTCTGTGTAGACCTATCATTCTATAAATTATATAGTATTTCACTATTTAGCATTTTCATTTCTTATCTGTCTTCTTCAACTTAAGAATAAAAAGTATGAATTAATGATTGAACTATAATAAGTTACTAAATTTCTGCTTAGGGTCAGGTAATTCAAACATAAATAAATCCGACTGTTAATGTCAGAATCCTCGATGGAGATGTAATGAGGAACGAAGGATTTATCTTCTTACTGAATGGTTTGATAAATTGTCTAGTAATAAACCACTTTTAATGCATCCATATGTACTCGTATGTTCTTCGGCCATTTTTGTACACAAATATAAGGGTCAAGCGGCTAAGCGCACCAAAAGTAAAGGTGTTAACCAACCTGTTACTCGAGAAGTCAGGACAGAACTGTTGTTACTGATTACACTTGTAATTGCTAATAGCCAGATAGGAGCTAATGTAGCAATGTCATGAATGATATTTTCCTCACAAAGCATACTTTTTCTTAACGGGTTTATTATTCTTGTAATTACTTTTCAAGTTGTTTCCCTTCCTCATAAACTTCCGGCTCGTTTGCAAATTGCCTGCACGTTAGCAACATCTCTTGGCGTCAGAGAGAAAGTAGCGCAGCTAGTGACATCTATTAGTCTGATTGTGAACTATTGGGAATTACTATGCTTGTCAAATTGGGGAGTTTTGTGTTTATAATAAGGAATACGTACGTATAAATATTTTCTCCTAGATCTTTATGCAACCAGTAACTTTTAAATGTTTTGAAGTTTGCATATTAGCGTCAGACTGATATGTTCTTGATTTAAAATAAGTATATTGCATTAGGGAAAAAATATAGTTTTGTGAAAGAGAGTGAAGCCGTTACAGAGAGATATAGTTTGTCTGTTGGAAGCATGGGAGCTGAATGATACACGAGATATCCCGTAGCCCATTTGAACAATGTTCAATCTAGGCCATGTGGACTCTAATGTTGCTCATGAGTCGAGACGACACTGAATTTTCGTGACAAGCCAACACTTTTACGATATCTCTTCGAGACGAGACAGCCCAAAATCTTGTCTCGTTGCAAACATAAGCTGGATTTCGAGGAAACAAATAGTAGTCCCTATAGAGTTATTTACGTGTAACAGTACCACTGTTTCCTTCTAGATCATTATTTCGCCAATTGTTTACCTCATATTTTATGAACACTTGTAATTGTCTTCTTTAACCTTCAGGTAATACATATTGAGCTTAGGGTTTTATTTTAATGCTCTTTCTGCAGTTATTCACCGATACATTTTAAATTTACAAAAAGAATTTTTTTATTTCACATTTCTTCGCTAAATGCAAATAAAAAGGAATCAGAAATGCAAATAAAGGATGTCGAAAGAATTAGTGGAATGATCCAGTGAGAGGAAGCAGGAGTACCGCAAATAAACCCAATTCTACATGCGTATTGGTATACCGCAAATCCCATATGGTGCGGCTTGAGATCGAAATTGCGACACTGCGCTCTAGATGTGAGCGCGATCTGCCACTGAGACGCAACGCAATTACAGATTATATTAAGATAGGACGTTTTCTTTTCTTTCTTTCTTTCCTTCTTTGCTTGTAACAGTTATCGTAACAAGATGTTTTAATGCAATGTCGTATATTCTGTCTTTACCTCAATGTTTCCTTTTAATATCTTGAGAGAAGATACTATTCTTCGTTTGTACGTAAAAATAATGCCTTTCTTCGTCTTTTGCGAAAACCCCTGCACTGACATTTATAGAATATATATACATGAGTTGAATACCATGTTCTGTCTTCTAAGATAATATCCTACATTATTAGGTAGTATCTAGACTTATACCAACCGACATATCTCATCAGCTGAACAAAATGATATTGATGAATATTCATCCCCATGCGTAAATTTGGAAAAATCGAAGACTTTTTAAAGCGTAGATGTAGATGTACGATATGCATATCAGTTATTAACATGAAGCTGATACTGAAGAATACCATCATCAGTGTTTTCATTATTACTCTAGCAGGATCACAGTTCATTCTCCAAAATTATGGTTAACTCTTTGATATTATTTTGCGTCTAACAATATTGTCTAAAGCAGTGTTCCTCAACATTTCTTCCTTTGGAGCACACTGAAGTAGATTTCAAACTTTTGCAACACTCCTGCATGCGATTTATTCTCTAGATACATACAATACATTTAAAAAAAAGGTTATGGAACGACTATGAGATACAAATCTCACAAGCAAATTACATAAAACTCTTGAAAAGAAACATATTAACATAAAAGAAACTTATTTATAACTCTTGAACAGTAATATGAGAAAGAAATATTGCCATCAAAAATATAAGAAGACATCAAACTTGAAAGTAATGAGATATTTTTGTCCCTGGGGATTTTTACAAACCATATCTATGCGTGGACGAACTCTTGACAGACACATTCTCATGTCCAGTATTTCTTTCCAAATAAAAACGAACAGAGTTAAAAGCATACTTTCTAGCTTTGAACTTGGAAGACAAGTGTGAAATCAAGTCGATTGGAGATAATTTTTTATTCTCACGACATACATTCGCAACACACCAATGTGTTGTGACACCGGTTGAGTAACGTTGATCTAAAAATGAGGTTTATATCACAGCACATCAATAGATAACATCGAGTTGAAGAAAATGAGAAGCCTGAGGGTTAATTCTCATTCTAGTTATGGAGAAAAAAATGGTACCAAGAAATTATATCGTTCGTTGCCAATAACAATTAATAATTTTTATTTTGCTGGAATATTGTTTATGTATTCTATAGACTATATGTAAAAAAAAATCAGTGTTGACTCCTTACAATGACGCCACATACTACTTGTAGGTAAATAAAAAGATAAGGGCTTGATTCTTTAAAAGTACTGTTACCTTTCGTGGGACATTAATCTCAAATATTTCATATCATTTCATTTCATTTCTCAGGTTATACGACTATGGACTTAGAAATGCGTCAAATCCGAGCCGAATGACTGATCATCAAAAATCGAATCCGTATCTCGCGCACCAAGCAGCGATAATGGTATTCATGAGCTTCTATTTTTATATTGTATACTCTGCAGCAATAGTAATAAAGTTGAGACCGGTTGGGATGGTAGTATTATCCAGTCCTCTTGGGGATTGAGATGGTATGTGAGGGTTGGTCTGTGCACCCATCAACTGCACCAGGTTCAAGTCTCGGTCCTCGTTTGGAGCCTATGTTAATAGTAGATCCCGTCTTTCGGTGTTGCATAAGGCCATAAGACGCAAAATTCAACCTAAAAGAAAAGGAAGCCTTTAATTTTCCGTTTCAGAATATGTCCAATGTTATAAAGAAGGCAGATGATTAGTGAAAGTAAAATATCATATTATGGAAGAACTTATGCAATGAAAACTATAAGAAAACCTATCAACGCGGTGTTGACTGTACCACAAATTTGTATGGTCAGATATCGGAGGCCAGAAACCTCCGAAACTCGGTACTCTAATATTACCCTCCTCTGTGACAATAAATAAATAAAAGTTATATGGTACATAAATAATGTTATATAAAGAATGGTATTTTCATTTGTCGATGACTATACATGTGCCAGTATTGTGCATAACAATAAATCGCATTTAAAACTAAATAAAGAACTATATAATTTGGTACATGACGAAATTTTAGTGTAGAAAGTGTCACTAGTTAAATAATAGAACATAGCACTAATGGGAGTACAACATCAGTATTTAAGTTAGTTTGAATGTAGGCTAAGAAACATTGATTAATTGGAATTAACATCACTCTTTCTGAATTCAAACTATAT
The DNA here is from genome assembly GCF_964235325.1 of Thermobia domestica. NCBI lineage: Eukaryota > Metazoa > Arthropoda > Insecta > Zygentoma > Lepismatidae > Thermobia > Thermobia domestica. The sequence goes on along the minus strand of NW_027657341.1, from coordinate 3,322 downwards.
GAGACGCGACTACTGTTTAAAGTGAGATCGAAATTACTACATTGATTTTTATTGAAGTCCGGGACCGCACGTCCAGATTGACATCCGACTCCTTTATCTCATGTTGATTTGAATTTATGAACAGATAATTAAAAAAAAAAAAAAAAGTCGGCTGAAAGAACAGGATTTAGGATATTTTTACAAATAGTATGACGTAACTGTTAGGAGAAATCAAACAACAGCATATAACATCTATTAGCTAACAGTATTTTTCATAATGAAGTACATAAATAAATGTTTATTACAGTTGAATAAAAACTATCAGTTACAAGTGTTATTGTATTATTGACCAGAAACATTCTTTCTGTAAAATTTATATTTATAAAAATTTGGTTTTCTCAATTTTCTAAAGTATATATATATATATATATATATATATATATATATATATATATATATATATATATATATATATATATATATATATATATATATATCAATTTTCTAATTTCTTTCAGTTTATATAGATAGATATGGATATAGATATATAGATATCGCACGAGACTACTCCAAGCATATCAATTTGTTCAGCTGGATGTAATTTATCAATTGGTTCATGAGTAGGATAGGATTAGAAATTTGGTTTTTGGGCTTTCGCCATGGTAGCCCATCGCCTATGACGAGTGAGTCCATCAGCAATCACATTATCTGAAAAAAGGAAAGAAAGAAAAAAATGATTAGGGAAGCAAGGAAAAGGCCTGAGATCTGAATGTTAGGTACCATTCCGGCATTTGCATAGCGTGAATGAGGAAAACCCAGGAAAATTTTCTCAGAATGGCTGGCTTGAAAAAGCTTTTACACTTTTTCGATTGAGTTCCCGTCGGGAATCGAACCTGGGACCGCTCGCACCAAAAAACAATTGGTTAATGATATGTGTTATCTTTGAACAATTATATAGTTAAATAACAAGTACCAGTGTAATGCGCATATCACGTAAAGTAGTTTGGTTTGTATAGAGTGATATTTTTCAAATTGTTTTATAAACTGGAAGTGTTAGTAGATTTATCTCACTTCCAGTTTTCGTAGATAGTTTAGACTGGATATTAAGTATATTCTTGGGCGTTCATTTGATTACTGAAACAACTTCTAGTTAGTTTGTTACCGTTTTCACTCTATAACAATAGTTGATATCTTCCACTTCCGTTTTGATTAGATGTTTAAGAGAGAAGTGGTACATATTCTTAGAACGGTAAATTGATTCCACAAAACTGCTTCTTCGTATCTATTATCATTTTTGCTCTATATAGTACAATATTGAAACTTCTAGGAAAGAGTTAAGGATGGAGGTGTAATTTATTCTTGGGACGCTTAACTGATTGCAGAATACTGCATCTCTCTATTTATTATTGTTTTTGCTCTATGACGATCAACATTAAAACCGGAAAAGGTTACTTTCTACCACTTCCGGTTTTAGTATCGGCTCCAAAAAAGGAATTTGCTCTCTAATTTTTGAGTCAGTAAATTTTTACCAAATTTGGTGATGATTGGTCAATTAGTTCTTAAGATTTTTTTGTCTTCCGGACGGAAGGACGGAGAAGGTAAGTATGTATATAAAGGTATTTTAGTAAACCAAACTCTTTAAATATTGAAGTTTAAATGTTAATTATAATATTGTACTATGTCTCATTAACCATATTGTAAAGATTCGTTTCATCTACTGCTACCTTGCTAATGGTACAATGTAAACTTGATGAGCGTATATATTTCAGTATCAGGTTCATCTTAATTAGCGATGTTCCTATTGTACAACATCAATTTTTAGTTTTTTTTCTTTTAATTGCGTTTCTCTATTTTCTCTAAGCTTGCGCGTGAGGATTTAGAGTCACCTATGTGAATAAATGAATGATTACGGCAGCAGTGAGGCTATTTGTCCCCATTACTATAAGGTCAATGGCCCACATATACTACACTTTAAAAATTAAAAATTAAACTTCCTTAAAAAGTGCAGTTCAAACAACAGAACTACAGAATTAGCAATTAAAACAGAATATATATATATACAGATCACAGAGGTCGTAAAAAGATTAAAGAAACAAAATAGACAGAGTGTTTCAAAACAACATCGACATCGTTTGTGAGGTGATTCCTGACATCAAGAAAAGACATGAACCAACCTGGGTACACAAATGCTTCCTTTTCGAGTTATAGACTGCCGAAAATATGAAAAAAAAATGAATTTTAAAGTTACATAGCTCCAAAACTGTGAAACCTATCGTAGTCAGTTCAAGACTTCACTTGGGAACTACCCTAGTAGCAGAGACAACTTGGCAACCGCTTGCTGTAAACTTGAATTGCAAGTCAGCCAAGCTTGCATCCAGCTTGATTGGAAAACGTGCAAGCATGCCGCAAGCTGGATTCCAGTAACGAAATTGCATGGGACAACCTTGCATTCAGTGTTCCATTCAAGCTTGGCGCAAGCGTTTTACAAGTCAAGTCAATAGCCAATGAATGGCCAGTAATGTTATGACGCTCTGCGAATGGTCTAAAGCATCACTTGCAAGTACAACAAAAGGCAGATTGTATGAAAGCATGCGTTTCAAGTGCAAGCGAGGAAAGCCAAAAGCCAAACACGCGCCAACTGGCTAAAAACTTTCTTGCTACTAGGGTTGTATGTGCCCTATGCAAATATCCATGTTTCAGAATCCTTAAGTACTTCCGCAACAACTTTTTATAAAGGTAGTTGATGAGTACTTCAAATTGTATGCCCGTAGCCTAACTCCCTCTATAAAAACTGTTGCGTGAGTACCTTAGGATTCTGAAAAAGTAATTTTTGGATATCGCACATATTAGTTCCTAAGTGAAGTTTTGACCCGAGTTTTGGAGTTATGGACCTTTAAAGTTCATTTTTTCATGTTTTCGGCAGCCAATAACTCCGAAACGAAGCATTTGCGCACCTAGGTTAGTCTGTACTTTTTGTCTAATCTGGTATCAGGAATCACCTCCCAAACGGTGACAGTGTTGTTTTGAAACACTCTGTATAACAAGAAAATAACTAAAGAAAGTAGTAATATTATTAATAGATACCATGAAAAACTTAATAAGAGAAAGCTCAGAACACGTTAGCTATTCCCTTCTAGCGAAAATAGTGAGAATTTGGTACCTAAAGACCACATTATTCTTCAAAACTTCAGTGAAATTATCAGGAATTCATAGACGTTCTCTGAAGTCTCAGTATTCTGGGCATTTTAGAAGAAAGTGCCGAATGCTTAGTGGATAATACAATTTTCACAATATAGACGGTTAGCATCACGCACTAAATAAGTATGTGTTAGTTAACAATGTC
>NW_027657340.1:0-31700 GCF_964235325.1 Thermobia domestica | reverse complement strand
GGACACCTAGATTAGTTTCCAGTTGTGCTGTTGCACATTCTTCAAACTGCACCCTACAGTCCGTTCCGTTCTCTGTGAGATGCTGGTGAAGCTGGATCTTGAAGGGTTTTATAGTTGACGTAAAAAGTCGCCTCGTCGGAGAACAGCACGGTCAAGGGGAAACCTAGATTAGTTTCCAGTTGTGCTGTTGCACATTCTTCAAACTGCACTCTACAGTCCGGACCGTTCTCTGTGAGATGCTGGTGAAGCTGGATCTTGAAGGGTTTTATAGTTGACGTAAAAAGTTGCCTCGTCGGAGAACAGCACGGTCAAGGGGAAACCTAGATTAGTTTCCAGTTGTGCTGTTGCACATTCTTCAAACTGCACCCTACAGTCCGGACCGTTCTCTGTGAGATGCTGGTGAAGCTGGATCTTGAAGGGTTTTATAGTTGACGTAAAAAGTCGCCTCGTCGGAGAACAGCACGGTCAAGGGGAAACCTAGATTAGTTTCCAGTTGTGCTGTTGCACATTCTTCAAACTGCACTCTACAGTCCGGACCGTTCTCTGTGAGATGCTGGTGAAGCTGGATCTTGAAGGGTTTTATAGTTGACGTAAAAAGTCGCCTCGTCGGAGAACAGCACGGTCAAGGGGAAACCTAGATTAGTTTCCAGTTGTGCTGTTGCACATTCTTCAAACTGCACCCTACAGTCCGGACCGTTCTCTGTGAGATGCTGGTGAAGCTGGATCTTGAAGGGTTTTAGGTTGACGTAAAAAGTTGCCTCGTCGGAGAACAGCACGGTCAAGGGGAAACCTAGACTAGTTTCCACTTGTGCTGTTGCACATTCTTCAAACTGCACCCTACAGTCCGTTCCGTTCTCTGTGAGATGCTGGTGAAGCTGGATCTTGAAGGGTTTTATAGTTGACGTAAAAAGTCGCCTCGTCTGAGAACAGCACGGTCAAGGGGACACCTAGATTAGTTTCCAGTTGTGCTGTTGCACATTCTTCAAACTGCACCCTACAGTCCGTTCCGTTCTCTGTGAGATGCTGGTGAAGCTGGATCTTGAAGGGTTTTATAGTTGACGTAAAAAGTCGCCTCGTCGGAGAACAGCACGGTCAAGGGGACACCTAGATTAGTTTCCAGTTGTGCTGTTGCACATTCTTCAAACTGCACCCTACAGTCCGTTCCGTTCTCTGTGAGATGCTGGTGAAGCTGGATCTTGAAGGGTTTTATAGTTGACGTAAAAAGTCGCCTCGTCGGAGAACAGCTCGGTCAAGGGGACACCTAGATTAGTTTCCAGTTGTGCTGTTGCACATTCTTCAAACTGCACCCTACAGTCCGTTCCGTTCTCTGTGAGATGCTGGTGAATCTGGATCTTGAAGGGTTTTATAGTTGACGTAAAAAGTCGCCTCGTCGCGTCGGAGAACAGCACGGTCAAGGGGAAACCTAGATTAGTTTCCACTTGTGCTGTTGCACATTCTTCAAACTGCACCCTACAGTTCGGACCGTTCTCTGTGAGATGCTGGTGAAGCTGGATCTTGAAGGGTTTTATAGTTGACGTAAAAAGTCGCCTCGTCGCGTCGGAGAACAGCACGGTCAAGGGGACACCTAGATTAGTTTCCAGTTGTGCTGTTGCACATTCTTCAAACTGCACCCTACAGTCCGTTCCGTTCTCTGTGAGATGCTGGTGAAGCTGGATCTTGAAGGGTTTTATAGTTGACGTAAAAAGTCGCCTCGTAGCGTCGGAGAACAGCACGGTCAAGGGGAAACCTAGATTAGTTTCCAGTTGTGCTGTTGCACATTCTTCAAACTGCACCCTACAGTCCGTTCCGTTCTCTGTGAGATGCTGGTGAAGCTGGATCTTGAAGGGTTTTATAGTTGACGTAAAAATTCGCCTCGTCGCGTCGGAGAACAGCACGGTCAAGGGGAAACCTAGATTAGTTTCCACTTGTGCTGTTGCACATTCTTCAAACTGCACCCTACAGTCCGGACCGTTCTCTGTGAGATGCTGGTGAAGCTGGATCTTGAAGGGTTTTATAGTTGACGTAAAAAGTCGCCTCGTCGCGTCGGAGAACAGCACGGTCAAGGGGACACCTAGATTAGTTTCCAGTTGTGCTGTTGCACATTCTTCAAACTGCACCCTACAGTCCGTTCCGTTCTCTGTGAGATGCTGGTGAAGCTGGATCTTGAAGGGTTTTATAGTTGACGTAAAAAGTCGCCTCGTAGCGTCGGAGAACAGCACGGTCAAGGGGAAACCTAGATTAGTTTCCAGTTGTGCTGTTGCACATTCTTCAAACTGCACCCTACAGTCCGGACCGTTCTCTGTGAGATGCTGGTGAAGCTGGATCTTGAAGGGTTTTATAGTTGACGTAAAAAGTCGCCTCGTCGGAGAACAGCACGGTCAAGGGGACACCTAGATTAGTTTCCAGTTGTGCTGTTGCACATTCTTCAAACTGCACCCTACAGTCCGGACCGTTCTCTGTGAGATGCTGCTGAAGCTGGATCTTGAAGGGTTTTATAGTTGACGTAAAAAGTCGCCTCGTCGCGTCGGAGAACAGCACGGTCAAGGGGGAATCTAGATTAGTTTCCAGTTGTGCTGTTGCATATTCTTCAAACTGCACCCTACAGTCCTGACCGTTCTCTGTTAGATGCTGGTGAAGCTGGATCTTGAAGGGTTATTTAGTTGACGTAAAAAGTTGCCTCGTCGGAGAACAGCACGGTCAAGGGGGAATCTAGATTAGTTTCCAGTTGTGCTGTTGCACATTCTTCAAACTGCACCCTACAGTCCGGACCGTTCTCTGTGAGATGCTGGTGAAGCTGGATCTTGAAGGGTTTTATAGTTGACGTAAAAAGTCGCCTCGTCGCGTCGGAGAACAGCACGGTCAAGGGGGAATCTAGATTAGTTTCCAGTTGTGCTGTTGCATATTCTTCAAACTGCACCCTACAGTCCTGACCGTTCTCTGTGAGATGCTGGTGAAGCTGGATCTTGAAGGGTTATATAGTTGACGTAAAAAGTTGCCTCGTCGGAGAACAGCACGGTCAAGGGGACACCTAGATTAGTTTCCAGTTGTGCTGTTGCACATTCTTCAAACTGCACCCTACAGTCCGGACCGTTCTCTGTGAGATGCTGGTGAAGCTGGATCTTGAAGGGTTTTATAGTTGACGTAAAAAGTCGCCTCGTCGCGTCGGAGAACAGCACGGTCAAGGGGACACCTAGATTAGTTTCCAGTTGTGCTGTTGCACATTCTTCAAACTGCACCCTACAGTCCGGACCGTTCTCTGTGAGATGCTGGTGAAGCTGGATCTTGAAGGGTTTTATAGTTGACGTAAAAAGTCGCCTCGTCGGAGAACAGCACGGTCAAGGGGAAACCTAGATTAGTTTCCAGTTGTGCTGTTGCACATTCTTCAAACTGCACCCTACAGTCCGGACCGTTCTCTGTGAGATGCTGGTGAAGCTGGATCTTGAAGGGTTTTATAGTTGACGTAAAAAGTCGCCTCGTCGCGTCGGAGAACAGCACGGTCAAGGGGGAATCTAGATTAGTTTCCAGTTGTGCTGTTGCATATTCTTCAAACTGCACCCTACAGTCCGGACCGTTCTCTGTGAGATGCTGGTGAAGCTGGATCTTGAAGGGTTTTATAGTTGACGTAAAAAGTCGCCTCGTCGCGTCGGAGAACAGCACGGTCAAGGGGACACCTAGATTAGTTCCCAGTTGTGCTGTTGCACATTCTTCAAACTGCACCCTACAGTCCGGACCGTTCTCTGTGAGATGCTGGTAAAGCTGGATCTTGAAGGGTTTTATAGTTGACGTAAAAAGTCGTCTCGTCGCGTCGGAGAACAGCACGGTCAAGGGGACACCTAGATTAGTTTCCAGTTGTGCTGTTGCACATTCTTCAAACTGCACTCTACAGTCCGGACCGTTCTCTGTGAGATGCTGGTGAAGCTGGATCTTGAAGGGTTTTATAGTTGACGTAAAAAGTCGCCTCGTCGCGTCGGAGAACAGCACGGTCAAGGGGACACCTAGATTAGTTTCCAGTTGTGCTGTTGCACATTCTTCAAACTGCACCCTACAGTCCGGACCGTTCTCTGTGAGATGCTGGGGAAGCTGGATCTTGAAGGGTTTTATAGTTGACGTAAAAAGTCGCCTCGTCGGAGAACAGCACGGTCAAGGGGACACCTAGATTAGTTTCCAGTTGTGCTGTTGCACATTCTTCAAACTGCACTCTGCAGTCCGGACCGTTCTCTGTGAGATGCTGGTGAAGCTGGATCTTGAAGGGTTTTATAGTTGACGTAAAAAGTCGCCTCGTCGCGTCGGAGAACAGCACGGTCAAGGGGACACCTAGATTAGTTTCCAGTTGTGCTGTTGCACATTCTTCAAACTGCACTCTACAGTCCGGACCGTTCTCTGTGAGATGCTGGTGAAGCTGGATCTTGAAGGGTTTTATAGTTGACGTAAAAAGTCGCCTCGTCGCGTCGGAGAACAGCACGGTCAAGGGGACACCTAGATTAGTTTCCAGTTGTGCTGTTGCACATTCTTCAAACTGCACCCTACAGTCCGGACCGTTCTCTGTGAGATGCTGGTGAAGCTGGATCTTGAAGGGTTTTATAGTTGACGTAAAAAGTCGCCTCGTCGGAGAACAGCACGGTCAAGGGGACACCTAGATTAGTTTCCAGTTGTGCTGTTGCACATTCTTCAAACTGCGCTCTACAGTCCGGACCGTTCTCTGTGAGATGCTGGTGAAGCTGGATCTTGAAGGGTTTTATAGTTGACGTAAAAAGTCGCCTCGTCGGAGAACAGCACGGTCAAGGGGACACCTAGATTAGTTTCCAGTTGTGCTGTTGCACATTCTTCAAACTGCACTCTACAGTCCGGACCGTTCTCTGTGAGATGCTGGTGAAGCTGGATCTTGAAGGGTTTTATAGTTGACGTAAAAAGTCGCCTCGTCGCGTCGGAGAACAGCACGGTCAAGGGGACACCTAGATTAGTTTCCAGTTGTGCTGTTGCACATTCTTCAAACTGCACTCTACAGTCCGGACCGTTCTCTGTGAGATGCTGGTGAAGCTGGATCTTGAAGGGTTTTATAGTTGACGTAAAAAGTCGCCTCGTCGCGTCGGAGAACAGCACGGTCAAGGGGACACCTAGATTAGTTTCCAGTTGTGCTGTTGCACATTCTTCAAACTGCACCCTACAGTCCGGACCGTTCTCTGTGAGATGCTGGTGAAGCTGGATCTTGAAGGGTTTAATAGTTGACGTAAAAAGTCGCCTCGTCGCGTCGGAGAACAGCACGGTCAAGGGGACACCTAGATTAGTTTCCAGTTGTGCTGTTGCACATTCTTCAAACTGCACCCTACAGTCCGGACCGTTCTCTGTGAGATGCTGGTGAAGCTGGATCTTGAAGGGTTTTATAGTTGACGTAAAAAGTCGCCTCGTCGCGTCGGAGAACAGCACGGTCAAGGGGACACCTAGATTAGTTTCCAGTTGTGCTGTTGCACATTCTTCAAACTGCACCCTACAGTCCGGACCGTTCTCTGTGAGATGCTGGTGAAGCTGGATCTTGAAGGGTTTTATAGTTGACGTAAAAAGTCGCCTCGTCGGAGAACAGCACGGTCAAGGGGAAACCTAGATTAGTTTCCAGTTGTGCTGTTGCACATTCTTCAAACTGCACTCTACAGTCCGGACCGTTCTCTGTGAGATGCTGGTGAAGCTGGATCTTGAAGGGTTTTATAGTTGACGTAAAAAGTCGCCTCGTCGCGTCGGAGAACAGCACGGTCAAGGGGACACCTAGATTAGTTTCCAGTTGTGCTGTTGCACATTCTTCAAACTGCACTCTACAGTCCGGACCGTTCTCTGTGAGATGCTGGTGAAGCTGGATCTTGAAGGGTTTTATAGTTGACGTAAAAAGTCGCCTCGTCGCGTCGGAGAACAGCACGGTCAAGGGGACTCCTAGATTAGTTTCCAGTTGTGCTGTTGCACATTCTTCAAACTGCACCCTACAGTCCGGACCGTTCTCTGTGAGATGCTGGTGAAGCTGGATCTTGAAGGGTTTTATAGTTGACGTAAAAAGTCGCCTCGTCGCGTCGGAGAACAGCACGGTCAAGGGGACACCTAGATTAGTTTCTAGTTGTGCTGTTGCACATTCTTCAAACTGCACTCTACAGTCCGGACCGTTCTCTGTGAGATGCTGGTGAAGCTGGATCTTGAAGGGTTTTATAGTTGACGTAAAAAGTCGCCTCGTCGCGTCGAAAACAGCACGGTCAAGGGGACACCTAGATTAGTTTCCAGTTGTGCTGTTGCACATTCTTCAAACTGCACCCTACAGTCCGGACCGTTCTCTGTGAGATGCTGGTGAAGCTGGATCTTGAAGGGTTTTATAGTTGACGTAAAAAGTCGCCTCGTCGGAGAACAGCACGGTCAAGGGGAAACCTAGATTAGTTTCCAGTTGTGCTGTTGCACATTCTTCAAACTGCACCCTACAGTCCGGACCGTTCTCTGTGAGATGCTGGGGAAGCTGGATCTTGAAGGGTTTTATAGTTGACGTAAAAAGTCGCCTCGTCTGAGAACAGCACGGTCAAGGGGACACCTAGATTAGTTTCCAGTTGTGCTGTTTCACATTCTTCAAACTGCACTCTACAGTCCGGACCGTTCTCTGTGAGATGCTGGTGAAGCTGGATCTTGAAGGGTTTTATAGTTGACGTAAAAAGTCGCCTCGTCGGAGAACAGCACGGTCAAGGGGAAACCTAGATTAGTTTCCAGTTGTGCTGTTGCACATTCTTCAAACTGCACTCTACAGTCCGGACCGTTCTCTGTGAGATGCTGGTGAAGCTGGATCTTGAAGGGTTTTATAGTTGACGTAAAAAGTCGCCTCGTCTGAGAACAGCACGGTCAAGGGGACACCTAGATTAGTTTCCAGTTGTGCTGTTGCACATTCTTCAAACTGCACTTTACAGTCCGGACCGTTCTCTGTGAGATGCTGGTGAAGCTGGATCTTGAAGGGTTTTATAGTTGACGTAAAAAGTCGCCTCGTCTGAGAACAGCACGGTCAAGGGGACACCTAGATTAGTTTCCAGTTGTGCTGTTGCACATTCTTCAAACTGCACTCTACAGTCCAGACCGTTCTCTGTGAGATGCTGGTGAAGCTGGATCTTGAAGGGTTTTATAGTTGACGTAAAAAGTCGCCTCGTCTGAGAACAGCACGGTCAAGGGGACACCTAGATTAGTTTCCAGTTGTGCTGTTGCACATTCTTCAAACTGCACTCTACAGTCCGGACCGTTCTCTGTGAGATGCTGGTGAAGCTGGATCTTGAAGGGTTTTATAGTTGACGTAAAAAGTCGCCTCGTCTGAGAACAGCACGGTCAAGGGGAAACCTAGATTAGTTTCCAGTAGTGCTGTTGCACATTCTTCAAACTGCACTCTACTGTCCGGACCGTTCTCTGTGAGATGCTGGTGAAGCTGGATCTTGAAGGGTTTTATAGTTGACGTAAAAAGTCGCCTCGTCGGAGAACAGCACGGTCAAGGGGAAACCTAGATTAGTTTCCAGTTGTGCTGTTGCACATTCTTCAAACTGCACTCTACAGTCCGGACCGTTCTCTGTGAGATGCTGGTGAAGCTGGATCTTGAAGGGTTTTATAGTTGACGTAAAAAGTCGCCTCGTCTGAGAACAGCACGGTCAAGGGGACACCTAGATTAGTTTCCAGTTGTGCTGTTGCACATTCTTCAAACTGCACTCTACAGTCCGGACCGTTCTCTGTGAGATGCTGGTGAAGCTGGATCTTGAAGGGTTTTATAGTTGACGTAAAAAGTCGCCTCGTCTGAGAACAGCACGGTCAAGGGGAAACCTAGATTAGTTTCCAGTTGTGCTGTTGCACATTCTTCAAACTGCACTCTACAGTCCGGACCGTTCTCTGTGAGATGCTGGTGAAGCTGGATCTTGAAGGGTTTTATAGTTGACGTAAAAAGTCGCCTCGTCTGAGAACAGCACGGTCAAGGGGACACCTAGATTAGTTTCCAGTTGTGCTGTTGCACATTCTTCAAACTGCACTCTACAGTCCGGACCGTTCTCTGTGAGATGCTGGTGAAGCTGGATCTTGAAGGGTTTTATAGTTGACGTAAAAAGTCGCCTCGTCGGAGAACAGCACGGTCAAGGGGAAACCTAGATTAGTTTCCAGTTGTGCTGTTGCACATTCTTCAAACTGCACTCCACAGTCCGGACCGTTCTCTGTGAGATGCTGGTGAAGCTGGATCTTCAAGGGTTTTATAGTTGACGTAAAAAGTTGCCTCGTCGGAGAACAGCACGGTCAAGGGAAACCTAGATTAGTTTCCAGTTCTGCTGTTGCACATTCTTCAAACTGCACTCTACAGTCCGGACCGTTCTCTGTGAGATGCTGGTGAAGCTGGATCTTGAAGGGTTTTATAGTTGACGTAAAAAGTCGCCTCGTCTGAGAACAGCACGGTCAAGGGGACACCTAGATTAGTTTCCAGTTGTGCTGTTGCACATTCTTTAAACTGCACTCTACAGTCCGGACCGTTCTCTGTGAGATGCTGGTGAAGCTGGATCTTGAAGGGTTTTATAGTTGACGTAAAAAGTCGCCTCGTCGGAGAACAGCACGGTCAAGGGGACACCTAGATTAGTTTCCAGTTGTGCTGTTGCACATTCTTCAAACTGCACTCTACAGTCCGGACCGTTCTCTGTGAGATGCTGGTGAAGCTGGATCTTGAAGGGTTTTATAGTTGACGTAAAAAGTTGCCTCGTCGGAGAACAGCACGGTCAAGGGGACACCTAGATTAGTTTCCAGTTGTGCTGTTGCACATTCTTCAAACTGCACTCTACAGTCCGGACCGTTCTCTGTGAGATGCTGGTGAAGCTGGATCTTGAAGGGTTTTATAGTTGACGTAAAAAGTCGCCTCGTCTGAGAACAGCACGGTCAAGGGGACACCTAGATTAGTTTCCAGTTGTGCTGTTGCACATTCTTCAAACTGCACTCTACAGTCCGGACCGTTCTCTGTGAGATGCTGGTGAAGCTGGATCTTGAAGGGTTTTATAGTTGACGTAAAAAGTCGCCTCGTCGGAGAACAGCACGGTCAAGGGGACACCTAGATTAGTTTCCAGTTGTGCTGTTGCACATTCTTCAAACTGAACTCTACAGTCCGGACCGTTCTCTGTGAGATGCTGGTGAAGCTGGATCTTGAAGGGTTTTATAGTTGACGTAAAAAGTTGCCTCGTCGGAGAACAGCACGTTCAAGGGGAAACCTAGATTAGTTTCCAGTTGTGCTGTTGCACATTCTTCAAACTGCACTCTACAGTCCGGACCGTTCTCTGTGAGATGCTGGTGAAGCTGGATCTTGAAGGGTTTTATAGTTGACGTAAAAAGTCGCCTCGTCTGAGAACAGCACGGTCAAGGGGACACCTAGATTAGTTTCCAGTTGTGCTGTTGAACATTCTTCAAACTGCACTCTACAGTCCGGACCGTTCTCTGTGAGATGCTGGTGAATCTGGATCTTGAAGGGTTTTATAGTTGACGTAAAAAGTCGCCTCGTCGGAGAACCGCACGGTCAAGGGGACACCTAGATTAGTTTCCAGTTGTGCTGTTGCACATTCTTCAAACTGCACCCTACAGTCCGGACCGTTCTCTGTGAGATGCTGGTGAAGCTGGATCTTGAAGGGTTTTATAGTTGACGTAAAAAGTCGCCTCGTCGCGTCGGAGAACAGCACGGTCAAGGGGACACCTAGATTAGTTTCCAGTTGTGCTGTTGCACATTCTTCAAACTGCACTCTACAGTCCGGACCGTTCTCTGTGAGATGCTGGTGAAGCTGGATCTTGAAGGGTTTTATAGTTGACGTAAAAAGTCGCCTCGTCTGAGAACAGCACGGTCAAGAGGACACCTAGATTAGTTTCCAATTGTGCTGTTGCACATTCTTCAAACTGCACTCTACAGTCCGGACCGTTCTCTGTGAGATGCTGGTGAAGCTGGATCTTGAAGGGTTTTATAGTTGACGTAAAAAGTCGCCTCGTCGCGTCGGAGAACAGCACGGTCAAGGGGACACCTAGATTAGTTTCCAGTTGTGCTGTTGCACATTCTTCAAACTGCACCCTACAGTCCGGACCGTTCTCTGTGAGATGCTGGTGAAGCTGGATCTTGAAGGGTTTTATAGTTGACGTAAAAAGTCGCCTCGTCGCGTCGGAGAACAGCACGGTCAAGGGGACACCTAGATTAGTTTCCAGTTGTGCTGTTGCACATTCTTCAAACTGCACTCTACAGTCCGGACCGTTCTCTGTGAGATGCTGGTGAAGCTGGATCTTGAAGGGTTATATAGTTGACGTAAAAAGTCGCCTCGTCGCGTCGGAGAACAGCACGGTCAAGGGGTCACCTAGATTTGTTTCCAGTTGTGCTGTTGCACATTCTTCAAACTGCACCCTACAGTCCGGACCGTTCTCTGTGAGATGCTGGTGAAGCTGGATCTTGAAGGGTTTTATAGTTGACGTAAAAAGTCGCCTCGTCGCGTCGGAGAACAGCACGGTCAAGGGGACACCTAGATTAGTTTCCAGTTGTGCTGTTGCACATTCTTCAAACTGCACCCTACAGTCCGGACCGTTCTCTGTGAGATGCTGGTGAAGCTGGATCTTGAAGGGTTTTATAGTTGACGTAAAAAGTCGCCTCGTCGGAGAACAGCACGGTCAAGGGGAAACCTAGATTAGTTTCCAGTTGTGCTGTTGCACATTCTTCAAACTGCACCCTACAGTCCGGACCGTTCTCTGTGAGATGCTGGTGAAGCTGGATCTTGAAGGGTTTTATAGTTGACGTAAAAAGTCGCCTCGTCGCGTCGGAGAACAGCACGGTCAAGGGGAAACCTAGATTAGTTTCCAGTTGTGCTGTTGCACATTCTTCAAACTGCACCCTAGAGTCCGGACCGTTCTCTGTGAGATGCTGGTGAAGCTGGATCTTGAAGGGTTTTATAGTTGACGTAAAAAGTCGCCTCGTCGGAGAACAGCACGGTCAAGGGGAAACCTAGATTAGTTTCCAGTTGTGCTGTTGCACATTCTTCAAACTGCACCCTACAGTCCGGACCGTTCTCTGTGAGATGCTGGTGAAGCTGGATCTTGAAGGGTTTTATAGTTGACGTAAAAAGTCGCCTCGTCTGAGAACAGCACGGTCAAGGGGAAACCTAGATTAGTTTCCAGTTGTGCTGTTGCACATTCTTCAAACTGCACCCTACAGTCCGGACCGTTCTCTGTGAGATGCTGGTGAAGCTGGATCTTGAAGGGTTTTATAGTTGACGTAAAAAGTCGCCTCGACTGAGAACAGCACGGTCAAGGGGGAATCTAGATTAGTTTCCAGTTGTGCTGTTGCACATTCTTCAAACTGCACCCTACAGTCCGGACCGTTCTCTGTGAGATGCTGGTGAAGCTGGATCTTGAAGGGTTTTATAGTTGACGTAAAAAGTCGCCTCGTCGCGTCGGAGAACAGCACGGTCAAGGGGAAACCTAGATTATTTTCCAGTTGTGCTGTTGCACATTCTTCAAACTGCACCCTACAGTCCGGACCGTTCTCTGTGAGATGCTGGTGAAGGTGGATCTTGAAGGGTTTTATAGTTGACGTAAAAAGTCGCCTCGTCGCGTCGGAGAACAGCACGGACAAGGGGAAACCTAGATTAGTTTCCAGTTGTGCTGTTGCACATTCTTCAAACTGCACCCTACAGTCCGGACCGTTCTCTGTGAGATGCTGGTGAAGCTGGATCTTGAAGGGTTTTATAGTTGACGTAAAAAGTCGCCTCGTCGCGTCGGAGAACAGCACGGTCAAAGGGGAATCTAGATTAGTTTCCAGTTGTGCTGTTGCATATTCTACAAACTGCACCCTACAGTCCGGACCGTTCTCTGTGAGATGCTGGTGAAGCTGGATCTTGAAGGGTTTTATAGTTGACGTAAAAAGTCGCCTCGTCGGAGAACAGCACGGTCAAGGGGACACCTAGATTAGTTTCCAGTTGTGCTGTTGCACATTCTTCAAACTGCACCCTACAGTCCGGACCGTTCTCTGTGAGATGCTGGTGAAGCTGGATCTTGAAGGGTTTTATAGTTGACGTAAAAAGTCGCCTCGTCGCGTCGGAGAACAGCATGGTCAAGGGGAAACCTAGATTAGTTTCCAGTTGTGCTGTTGCACATTCTTCAAACTGCACCCTACAGTCCGGACCGTTCTCTGTGAGATGCTGGTGAAGCTGGATCTTGAAGGGTTTTATAGTTGACGTAAAAAGTCGCCTCGTCGCGTCGGAGAACAGCATGGTCAAGGGGAAACCTAGATTAGTTTCCAGTTGTGCTGTTGCACATTCTTCAAACTGCACCCTACAGTCCGGACCGTTCTCTGTGAGATGCTGGTGAAGCTGGATCTTGAAGGGTTTTATAGTTGACGTAAAAAGTCGCCTCGTCGCGTCGGAGAACAGCACGGTCAAGGGGAAACCTAGATTAGTTTCCAGTTGTGCTGTTGCACATTCTTCAAACTGCACCCTACAGTCCGGACCGTTCTCTGTGAGATGCTGGTGAAGCTGGATCTTGAAGGTTTTATAGTTGACGTAAAAAGTCGCCTCGTCGCGTCGGAGAACAGCACGGTCAAGGGGAAACCTAGATTAGTTTCCAGTTGTGCTGTTGCACATTCTTCAAACTGCACCCTACAGTCCGGACCGTTCTCTGTGAGATGCTGGTGAAGCTGGATCTTGAAGGGTTTTATAGTTGACGTAAAAAGTCGCCTCGTCGCGTCGGAGAACAGCACGGTCAAGGGGACACCTAGATTAGTTTCCAGTTGTGCTGTTGCACATTCTTCAAACTGCACTCTACAGTCCGGACCGTTCTCTGTGAGATACTGGTGAAGCTGGATCTTGAAGGGATTTATAGTTGACGTAAAAAGTCGCCTCGTCGCGTCGGAGAACAGCACGGTCAAGGGGGAATCTAGATTAGTTTCCAGTTGTGCTGTTGCACATTCTTCACACTGCACCCTACAGTCCGGACCGTTCTCTGTGAGATGCTGGTGAAGCTGGATCTTGAAGGGTTTTATAGTTGACGTAAAAAGTCGCCTCGTCGGAGAACAGCACGGTCAAGGGGAAACCTAGATTAGTTTCCAGTTGTGCTGTTGCACATTCTTCAAACTGCACCCTACAGTCCGGACCGTTCTCTCTGAGATGCTGGTGAAGCTGGATCTTGAAGGGTTTTATAGTTGACGTAAAAAGTCGCCTCGTCGCGTCGGAGAACAGCACGGTCAAGGGGACACCTAGATTAGTTTCCAGTTGTGCTGTTGCACATTCTTCAAACTGCACCCTACACTCCGGACCGTTCTCTGTGAGATGCTGGTGAAGCTGGATCTTGAAGGGTTTTATAGTTGACGTAAAAAGTCGCCTCGTCGGAGACCAGCACGGTCAAGGGGACACCTAGATTAGTTTCCAGTTGTGCTGTTGCACATTCTTCAAACTGCACCCTACAGTCCGGACCGTTCTCTGTGAGATGCTGGTGAAGCTGGATCTTGAAGGGTTTTATAGTTGACGTAAAAAGTCGCCTCGTCGCGTCGGAGAACAGCACGGTCAAGGGGACACCTAGATTAGTTTCCAGTTGTGCTGTTGCACATTCTTCAAACTGCACCCTACAGTCCGGACCGTTCTCTGTGAGATGCTGGTGAAGCTGGATCTTGAAGGGTTTTATAGTTGAGGTAAAAACTCGCCTCGTCGGAGAACAGCACGGTCAAGGGGAAACCTAGATTAGTTTCCACTTGTGCTGTTGCACATTCTTCAAACTGCACCCTACAGTCCGGACCGTTCTCTGTGAGATGCTGGTGAAGCTGGATCTTGAAGGGTTTTATAGTTGACGTAAAAGGTCGCCTCGTCGCGTCGGAGAACAGCACGGTCAAGGGGAAACCTAGATTAGTTTCCAGTTGTGCTGTTGCACATTCTTCAAACTGCACCCTACATTCCGGACCGTTCTCTGTGAGATGCTGGTGAAGCTGGATCTTGAAGGGTTTTATAGTTGACGTAAAAACTCGCCTCGTCGGAGAACAGCACGGTCAAGGGGAAACCTAGATTAGTTTCCACTTGTGCTGTTGCACATTCTTCAAACTGCACCCTACAGTCCGGACCGTTCTCTGTGAGATGCTGGTGAAGCTGGATCTTGAAGGGTTTTATAGTTGACGTAAAAAGTCGCCTCGTCGCGTCGGAGAACAGCACGGTCAGGGAAATTTACATTAGTTTCCAGTTGTGCTGTTGCACATTCTTCAAACTGCACCCTACAGTCCGGACCGTTCTCTGTGAGATGCTGGTGAAGCTGGATCTTGAAGGGTTTTATAGTTGACGTAAAAAGTCGCCTCGTCGCGTCGGAGAACAGCACGGTCAAGGGGACACCTAGATTAGTTTCCAGTTGTGCTGTTGCACATTCTTCAAACTGCACCCTACAGTCCGGACCGTTCTCTGTGAGATGGTGGTGAAGCTGGATCTTGAAGGGTTTTATAGTTGACGTAAAAAGTCGCCTCGTCGGAGAACAGCACGGTCAAGGGGACACCTAGATTAGTTTCCAGTTGTGCTGTTGCACATTCTTCAAACTGCACCCTACAGTCCGGACCGTTCTCTGTGAGATGCTGGTGAAGCTGGATCTTGAAGGGTTTTATAGTTGACGTAAAAAGTCGCCTCGTCGCGTCGGAGAACAGCACGGTCAAGGGGACACCTAGATTAGTTTCCAGTTGTGCTGTTGCACATTCTTCAAACTGCACCCTACAGTCCGGACCGCTCTCTGTGAGATGCTGGTGAAGCTGGATCTTGAAGGGTTTTATGGTTGACGTAAAAAGTCGCCTCGTCGCGTCGGAGAACAACACGGTCAAGGGGACACCTAGATTAGTTCCCAGTTGTGCTGTTGCACATTCTTCAAACTGCACCCTACAGTCCGGACCGTTCTCTGTGAGATGCTGGTGAAGCTGGATCTTGAAGGGTTATATAGTTGACGTATAAAGTCGCCTCGTCGGAGAACAGCACGGTCAAGGGGAAATCTAGATTAGTTTCCACTTGTGCTGTGGCACATTCTTCAAACTGCACCCTACAGTCCGGACCGTTCTCTGTGAGATGCTGGTGAAGCTGGATCTTGAAGGGTTTTATAGTAGACGTAAAAAGTCGCCTCGTCGCGTCGGAGAACAGCACGGTCAAGGGGAAACCTAGATTAGTTTCCACTTGTGCTGTTGCACATTCTTCAAACTGCACCCTACAGTCCGGACCGTTCTCTGTGAGATGCTGGTGAAGCTGGATCTTGAAGGGTTTTATAGTTGACGTAAAAAGTCGCCTCGTCGCGTCGGAGAACAGCACGGTCAAGGGAAATTTACATTAGTTTCCAGTTGTGCTGTTGCACATTCTCCAAACTGCACCCTACAGTCCGGACCGTTCTCTGTGAGATGCTGGTGAAGCTGGATCTTGAAGGGTTTTATAGTTGACGTAAAAAGTCGCCTCGTCGCGTCGGAGAACAGCACGGTCAAGGGGAAACCTAGATTAGTTTCCACTTGTGCTGTTGCACATTCTTCAAACTGCACCCTACAGTCCGGACCGTTCTCTGTGAGATGGTGGTGAAGCTGGATCTTGAAGGGTTTTATAGATGACGTAAAAAGTCGCCTCGTCGCGTCGGAGAACAGCACGGTCAAGGGGACACCTAGATTAGTTTCCAGTTGTGCTGTTGCACATTCTTCAAACTGCACCCTACAGTCCGGACCGTTCTCTGTGAGATGCTGGTGAAGCTGGATCTTGAAGGGTTTTATAGTTGACGTAAAAAGTCGCCTCGTCGCGTCGGAGAACAGCACGGTCAAGGGGACACCTAGATTAGTTTCCAGTTGTGCTGTTGCACAATCTTCAAACTGCACCCTACAGTCCGGACCGTTCTCTGTGAGATGCTGGTGAAGCTAGATCTTGAAGGGTTATATAGTTGACGTAAAAAGTCGCCTCGTCGCGTCGGAGAACAGCACGGTCAAGGGGAAATCTAGATTAGTTTCCAGTTGTGCTGTTGCACATTCTTCAAACTGCACCCTACAGTCCGGACCGTTCTCTGTGAGATGCTGGTGAAGCTGGATCTTGAAGGGTTTTATAGTTGACGTAAAAAGTCGCCTCGTCGCGTCGGAGAACAGCACGGTCAAGGGAAATTTACATTAGTTTCCAGTTGTGCTGTTGCACATTCTTCAAACTGCACCCTACAGTCCGGACCGTTCTCTGTGAGATGCTGGTGAAGCTGGATCTTGAAGGGTTTTATAGTTGACGTAAAAAGTCGCCTCGTCGCGTCGGAGAACAGCACGGTCAAGGGAAATTTACATTAGTTTCCAGTTGTGCTGTTGCACATTCTTCAAACTGCACCCTACAGTCCGGACCGTTTTCTGTGAGATGCTGGTGAAGCTGGATCTTGAAGGGTTTTATAGTTGACGTAAAAAGTCGCCTCGTCGCGTCGGAGAACAGCACGGTCAAGGGAAATGTACATTAGTTTCCAGTTGTGCTGTTGCACATTCTTCACACTGCACCCTACAGTCCGGACCGTTCTCTGTGAGATGCTGGTGAAGCTGGATCTTGAAGGGTTTTATAGTTGACGTAAAAAGTCGCCTCGTCGCGTCGGAGAACAGCACGGTCAAGGGAAATTTACATTAGTTTCCAGTTGTGCTGTTGCACATTCTTCAAACTGCACCCTACAGTCCGGACCGTTCTCTGTGAGATGCTGGTGAAGCTGGATCTTGAAGGGTTTTATAGTTGACGTAAAAAGTCGCCTCGTCGCGTCGGAGAACAGCACGGTCAAGGGGACACCTAGATTAGTTTCCAGTTGTGCTGTTGCACATTCTTCAAACTGCACCCTACAGTCCGGACCGTTCTCTGTGAGATGCTGGTGAAGCTGGATCTTGAAGGGTTTTATAGTTGACGTAAAAAGTCGCCTCGTCGGAGAACAGCACGGTCAAGGGGACACCTAGATTAGTTTCCAGTTGTGCTGTTGCACATTCTTCAAACTGCACCCTACAGTCCGGACCGTTCTCTGTGAGATGCTGGTGAAGCTGGATCTTGAAGGGTTTTATAGTTGACGTAAAAAGTCGCCTCGTCGCGTCGGAGAACAGCACGGTCAAGGGGAAACCTAGATTAGTTTCCAGTTGTGCTGTTGCACATTCTTCAAACTGCACCCTACAGTCCGGACCGTTCTCTGTGAGATGCTGGTGAAGCTGGATCTTGAAGGGTTTTATAGTTGACGTAAAAAGTCGCCTCGTCGCGTCGGAGAACAGCACGGTCAAGGGGAAACCTAGATTAGTTTCCAGTTGTGCTGTTGCACATTCTTCAAACTGCACCCTACAGTCCGGACCGTTCTCTGTGAGATGCTGGTGAAGCTGGATCTTGAAGGGTTTTATAGTTGACGTAAAAAGTCGCCTCGTCGCGTCGGAGAACAGCACGGTCAAGGGGACACCTAGATTAGTTTCCAGTTGTGCTGTTGCACATTCTTCAAACTGCACCCTACAGTCCGGACCGTTCTCTGTGAGATGCTGGTGAAGCTGGATCTTGAAGGGTTTTATAGTTGACGTAAAAAGTCGCCTCGTCGCGTCGGAGAACAGCACGGTCAAGGGGAAACCTAGATTAGTTTCCAGTTGTGCTGTTGCACATTCTTCAAACTGCACCCTACACTCCGGACCGTTCTCTGTGAGATGCTGGTGAAGCTGGATCTTGAAGGGTTTTATAGTTGACGTAAAAAGTCGCCTCGTCGCGTCGGAGAACAACACGGTCAAGGGGAAATCTAGATTAGTTTCCACTTGTGCTGTTGCACATTCTTCAAACTGCACCCTACAGTCCGGACCGTTCTCTGTGAGATGCTGGTGAAGCTGGATCTTGAAGGGTTTTATAGTTGACGTAAAAAGTCGCCTCGTCGCGTCGGAGAACAGCACGGTCAAGGGGAAACCTAGATTAGTTTCCAGTTGTGCTGTTGCACATTCTTCAAACTGCACCCTACACTCCGGACCGTTCTCTGTGAGATGCTGGTGAAGCTGGATCTTGAAGGGTTTTATAGTTGACGTAAAAAGTCGCCTCGTCGCGTCGGAGAACAGCACGGTCAAGGGGACACCTAGATTAGTTTCCAGTTGTGCTGTTGCACATTCTTCAAACTGCACCCTACAGTCCGGACCGTTCTCTGTGAGATGCTGGTGAAGCTGGATCTTGAAGGGTTTTATGGTTGACGTAAAAAGTCGCCTCGTCGCGTCGGAGAACAGCACGGTCAAGGGGACACCTAGATTAGTTTCCAGTTGTGCTGTTGCACATTCTTCAAACTGCACCCTACAGTCCGGACCGTTCTCTGTGAGATGCTGGTGAAGCTGGATCTTGAAGGGTTTTATAGTTGACGTAAAAAGTTGCCTCGTCGGAGAACAGCACGGTCAAGGGGAAACCTAGATTAGTTTCCAGTTGTGCTGTTGCACATTCTCCAAACTGCACCCTACAGTCCGGACCGTTCTCTGTGAGATGCTGGTGAAGCTGGATCTTGAAGGGTTTTATAGTTGACGTAAAAAGTCGCCTCGTCGCGTCGGAGAACAGCACGGTCAAGGGGACACCTAGAATAGTTTCCAGTTGTGCTGTTGCACAATCTTCAAACTGCACCCTACAGTCCGGACCGTTCTCTGTGAGATGCTGGTGAAGCTGGATCTTGAAGGGTTTTATAGTTGACGTAAAAAGTCGCCTCGTCGGAGAACAGCACGGTCAAGGGGAAATCTAGATTAGTTTCCAGTTGTGCTGTTGCACATTCTTCAAACTGCACCCTACAGTCCGGACCGTTCTCTGTGAGATGCTGGTGAAGCTGGATCTTCAAGGGTTTTATAGTTGACGTAAAAAGTCGCCTCGTCGCGTCGGAGAACAGCACGGTCAAGGGAAATTTACATTAGTTTCCAGTTGTGCTGTTGCACATTCTTCAAACTGCACCCTACAATCCGGACCGTTCTCTGTGAGATGCTGGTGAAGCTGGATCTTGAAGGGTTTTATAGTTGACGTAAAAAGTCGCCTCGTCGCGTCGGAAAACAGCACGGTCAAGGGGACACCTAGATTAGTTTCCAGTTGTGCTGTTGCACATTCTTCAAACTGCACCCTACAGTCCGGACCGTTCTCTGTGAGATGCTGGTGAAGCTGGATCTTGAAGGGTTTTATAGTTGACGTAAAAAGTCGCCTCGTCGGAGAACAGCACGGTCAAGGGGACACCTAGATTAGTTTCCAGTTGCGCTGTTGCACATTCTTGAAACTGCACCCTACAGTCCGGACCGTTCTCTGTGAGATGCTGGTGAAGCTGGAACTTGAAGGGTTTTATAGTTGACGTAAAAAGT
Source organism: Thermobia domestica (assembly GCF_964235325.1). Classification (NCBI taxonomy): domain Eukaryota; kingdom Metazoa; phylum Arthropoda; class Insecta; order Zygentoma; family Lepismatidae; genus Thermobia; species Thermobia domestica. The sequence goes on along the minus strand of NW_027657340.1, from coordinate 12,409 downwards.
CGCCTCGTCGCGTCGGAGAACAGCACGGTCAAGGGGACACCTAGATTAGTTTCCAGTTGTGCTGTTGCACATTCTTCAAACTGCACCCTACAGTCCGGACCGTTCTCTGTGAGATGCTGGTGAAGCTGGATCTTGAAGGGTTTTATAGTTGACGTAAAAAGTCGCCTCGTCGCGTCGGAGAACAGCACGGTCAAGGGGAAACCTAGATTAGTTTCCACTTGTGCTGTTGCACATTCTTCAAACTGCACCCTACACTCCGGACCGTTCTCTGTGAGATGCTGGTGAAGCTGGATCTTGAAGGGTTTTATAGTTGACGTAAAAAGTCGCCTCGTCGCGTCGGAGAACAACACGGTCAAGGGGAAATCTAGATTAGTTTCCACTTGTGCTGTTGCACATTCTTCAAACTGCACCCTACAGTCCGGACCGTTCTCTGTGAGATGCTGGTGAAGCTGGATCTTGAAGGGTTTTATAGTTGACGTAAAAAGTCGCCTCGTCGCGTCGGAGAACAGCACGGTCAAGGGGAAACCTAGATTAGTTTCCACTTGTGCTGTTGCACATTCTTCAAACTGCACCCTACACTCCGGACCGTTCTCTGTGAGATGCTGGTAAAGCTGGATCTTGAAGGGTTTTATAGTTGACGTATAAAGTCGCCTCGTCGCGTCGGAGAACAGCACGGTCAAGGGGACACCTAGATTAGTTTCCAGTTGTGCTGTTGCACATTCTTCAAACTGCACCCTACAGTCCGGACCGTTCTCTGTGAGATGCTGGTGAAGCTGGATCTTGAAGGGTTTTATAGTTGACGTAAAAAGTCGCCTCGTCGCGTCGGAGAACAGCACGGTCAAGGGGAAACCTAGATTAGTTTCCAGTTGTGCTGTTGCACATTCTCCAAACTGCACCCTACAGTCCGGACCGTTCTCTGTGAGATGCTGGTGAAGCTGGATCTTGAAGGGTTTTATAGTTGACGTAAAAAGTCGCCTCGTCGCGTCGGAGAACAGCACGGTCAAGGGGACACCTAGATTAGTTTCCAGTTGTGCTGTTGCACAATCTTAAAACTGCACCCTACAGTCCTGACCGTTCTCTGTGAGATGCTGGTGAAGCTGGATCTTGAAGGGTTTTATAGTTGACGTAAAAAGTCGCCTCGTCGGAGAACAGCACGGTCAAGGGGAAATCTAGATTAGTTTCCAGTTGTGCTGTTGCACATTCTTCAAACTGCACCCTACAGTCCGGACCGTTCTCTGTGAGATGCTGGTGAAGCTGGATCTTCAAGGGTTTTATAGTTGACGTAAAAAGTCGCCTCGTCGCGTCGGAGAACAGCACGGTCAAGGGAAATTTACATTAGTTTCCAGTTGTGCTGTTGCACATTCTTCAAACTGCACCCTACAGTCCGGACCGTTCTCTGTGAGATGCTGGTGAAGCTGGATCTTGAAGGGTTTTATAGTTGACGTAAAAAGTCGCCTCGTCGCGTCGGAGAACAGCACGGTCAAGGGAAATTTACATTAGTTTCCAGTTGTGCTGTTGCAAATTCTTCAAACTGCACCCTACAGTCCGGACCGTTCTCTGTGAGATGCTGGTGAAGCTGGATCTTGAAGGGTTTTATAGTTGACGTAAAAAGTCATTTGGTCGCGTCGGAGAACAGCACGGTCAAGGGAAATTTACATTAGTTTCCAGTTGTGCTGTTGCACATTCTTCAAACTGCACCCTACAGTCCGGACCGTTCTCTGTGAGATGCTGGTGAAGCTGGATCTTGAAGGGTTTTATAGTTGACGTAAAAAGTCGCCTCGTCGCGTCGGAGAACAGCACGGTCAAGGGAAATTTACATTAGTTTCCAGTTGTGCTGTTGCACATTCTTCAAACTGCACCCTACAGTCCGGACCGTTCTCTGTGAGATGCTGGTGAAGCTGGATCTTGAAGGGTTTTATAGTTGACGTAAAAAGTCGCCTCGTCGGAGAACAGCACGGTCAAGGGGACACCTATATTAGTTTCCAGTTGTGCTGTTGCACATTCTTCAAACTGCACCCTACAGTCCGGACCGTTCTCTGTGAGATGCTGGTGAAGCTGGATCTTGAAGGGTTTTATAGTTGACGTAAAAAGTCGCCTCGTCGCGTCGGAGAACAGCACGGTCAAGGGGAAACCTAGATTAGTTTCCAGTTGTGCTGTTGCACATTCTTCAAACTGCACCCTACACTCCGGACCGTTCTCTGTGAGATGCTGGTGAAGCTGGATCTTGAAGGGTTTTATAGTTGACGTAAAAAGTCGCCTCGTCGGAGAACAGCACGGTCAAGGGGAAACCTAGATTAGTTTCCAGTTGTGCTGTTGCACATTCTTCAAACTGCACCCTACAGTCCGGACCGTTCTCTGTGAGATGCTGGTTAAGCTGGATCTTGAAGGGTTTTATAGTTGACGTAAAAAGTCGCCTCGTCGCGTCGGAGAACAGCACGGTCAAGGGGAAACCTAGATTAGTTTCCAGTTGTGCTGTTGCACATTCTTCAAACTGCACCCTACAGTCCGGACCGTTCTCTGTGAGATGCTGGTGAAGCTGGATCTTGAAGGGTTTTATAGTTGACGTAAAAAGTCGCCTCGTCGCGTCGGAGAACAGCACGGTCAAGGGGACACCTAGATTAGTTTCCAGTTGTGCTGTTGCACATTCTTGAAACTGCACCCTACAGTCGGGACCGTTCTCTGTGAGATGCTGGTGAAGCTGGATCTTGAAGGGTTTTATAGTTGATGTAAAAAGTCGCCTCGTCGCGTCGGAGAACAGCACGGTCAAGGGGACACCTAGATTAGTTTCCAGTTGTGCTGTTGCACATTCTTCAAACTGCACCCTACAGTCCGGACCGTTCTCTGTGAGATGCTGGTGAAGCTGGATCTTGAAAGGTTTTATAGTTGACGTAAAAAGTCGCCTCGTCGCGTCGGAGAACAGCACGGTCAAGGGAAATTTACATTAGTTTCCAGTTGTGCTGTTGCACATTCTTCAAACTGCACCCTACAGTCCGGACCGTTCTCTGTGAGATGCTGGTGAAGCTGGATCTTGAAGGGTTCTATAGTTGACGTAAAAAGTCGCCTCGTCGCGTCGGAGAACAGCACGGTCAAGGGGAAACCTAGATTATTTTCCAGTTGTGCTGTTGCACATTCTTCAAACTGCACCCTATAGTCCGGACCGTTCTCTGTGAGATGCTGGTGAAGCTGGATCTTGAAGGGTTTTATAGTTGACGTAAAAAGTCGCCTCGTCGCGTCGGAGAACAGCACGGTCAAGGGAAATTTACATTAGTTTCCAGTTGTGCTGTTGCACATTCTTCAAACTGCACCCTACAGTCCGGACCGTTCTCTGTGAGATGCTGGTGAAGCTGGATCATGAAGGGTTTTATAGTTGACGTAAAAAGTCGCCTCGTCGCGTCGGAAAACAGCACGGTCAAGGGGACACCTAGATTAGTTTCCAGTTGTGCTGTTGCACATTCTTCAAACTGCACCCTACAGTCCGGACCGTTCTCTGTGAGATGCTGGTGAAGCTGGATCTTGAAGGGTTTTATAGTTGACGTAAAAAGTCGCCTCGTCGGAGAACAGCACGGTCAAGGGGACACCTAGATTAGTTTCCAGTTGTGCTGTTGCACATTCTTCAAACTGCACCCTACAGTCCGGACCGTTCTCTGTGAGATGCTGGTGAAGCTGGATCTTGAAGGGTTTTATAGTTGACGTAAAAAGTCGCCTCGTCGCGTCGGAGAACAGCACGGTCAAGGGGACACCTAGATTAGTTTCCAGTTGTGCTGTTGCACATTCTTCAAACTGCACCCTACAGTCCGGACCGTTCTCTGTGAGATGCTGGTGAAGCTGGATCTTGAAGGGTTTTATAGTTGACGTAAAAAGTCGCCTCGTCGCGTCGGAGAACAGCACGGTCAAGGGGACACCTAGATTAGTTTCCAGTTGTGCTGTTGCACATTCTTCAAACTGCACCCTACAGTCCGTTCCGTTCTCTGTGAGATGCTGGTGAAGCTGGATTTTGAAGGGTTATATAGTTGACGTAAAAAGTCGCCTCGTCGCGTCGGAGAACAGCACGGTCAAGGGGACACCTAGATTAGTTTCCAGTTGTGCTGTTGCACATTCTTCAAACTGCACCCTACAGTCCGTTCCGTTCTCTGTGAGATGCTGGTGAAGCTGGATCTTGAAGGGTTATATAGTTGACGTAAAAAGTCGCCTCGTCGCGTCGGAGAACAGCACGGTCAAGGGGACACCTAGATTAGTTTCCAGTTGTGCTGTTGCACATTCTTCAAACTGCACCCTACAGTCCGTTCCGTTCTCTGTGAGATGCTGGTGAAGCTGGATCTTGAAGGGTTATATAGTTGACGTAAAAAGTCGCCTCGTCTGAGAACAGCACGGTCAAAAGGGAATCTAGATTAGTTTCCAGTTGTGCTGTTGCACATTCTTCAAACTGCACCCTACAGTCCGGACCGTTCTCTGTGAGATGCTGGTGAAGCTGGATCTTGAAGGGTTTTATAGTTGACGTAAAAAGTCGCCTCGTCGCGTCGGAGAACAGCACGGTCAAGGGGACACCTAGATTAGTTTCCAGTTGTGCTGTTGCACATTCTTCAAACTGCACCCTACAGTCCGGACCGTTCTCTGTGAGATGCTGGTGAAGCTGGATCTTGAAGGGTTATATAGTTGACGTAAAAAGTCGCCTCGTCGCGTCGGAGAACAGCACGGTCAAGGGAAATTTACATTAGTTTCCAGTTGTGCTGTTGCACATTCTTCAAACTGCACCCTACAGTCCGGACCGTTCTCTGTGAGATGCTGGTGAAGCTGGATCTTGAAGGGTTTTATAGTTGACGTAAAAAGTCGCCTCGTCGCGTCGGAGAACAGCACGGTCAAGGGGAAACCTAGATTAGTTTCCAGTTGTGCTGTTGCACATTCTTCAAACTGCACCCTACAGTCCGGACCGTTCTCTGTGAGATGCTGGTGAAGCTGGATCTTGAAGGGTTTTATAGTTGAGTAAAAAGTTGCCTCGTCGGAGAACAGCACGGTCAAGGGGACACCTAGATTAGTTTCCACTTGTGCTGTTGCACATTCTTCAAACTGCACCCTACAGTCCGGACCGTTCTCTGTGAGATGCTGGTGAAGCTGGATCTTGAAGGGTTATATAGTTGACGTAAAAAGTCGCCTCGTCGCGTCGGAGAACAGCACGGTCAAGGGGAAACATAGATTAGTTTCCAGTTGTGCTGTTGCACATTCTTCAAACTGCACCCTACAGTCCGGACCGTTCTCTGTGAGATGCTGGTGAAGCTGGATCTTGAAGGGTTTTATAGTTGACGTAAAAAGTCGCCTCGTCGCGTCGGAAAACAGCACGGTCAAGGGGACACCTAGATTAGTTTCCAGTTGTGCTGTTGCACATTCTTCAAACTGCACCCTACAGTCCGGACCGTTCTCTGTGAGATGCTGGTGAAGCTGGATCTTGAAGGGTTTTATAGTTGACGTAAAAAGTCGCCTCGTCGCGTCGGAGAACAGCACGGTCAAGGGGAAACCTAGATTAGTTTCCAGTTGTGCTGTTGCACATTCTTCAAACTGCACCCTACAGTCCGGACCGTTCTCTGTGAGATGCTGGTGAAGCTGGATCTTGAAGGGTTTTATAGTTGACGTAAAAAGTTGCCTCGTCGGAGAACAGCACGGTCAAGGGGACACCTAGATTAGTTTCCACTTGTGCTGTTGCACATTCTTCAAACTGCACCCTACAGTCCGGACCGTTCTCTGTGAGATGCTGGTGAAGCTGGATCTTGAAGGGTTATATAGTTGACGTAAAAAGTCGCCTCGTCGCGTCGGAGAACAGCACGGTCAAGGGAAATTTACATTAGTTTCCAGTTGTGCTGTTGCACATTCTTCAAACTGCACCCTACAGTCCGGACCGTTCTCTGTGAGATGCTGGTGAAGCTGGATCTTGAAGGGTTTTATAGTTGACGTAAAAAGTCGCCTCGTCGCGTCGGAAAACAGCACGGTCAAGGGGACACCTAGATTAGTTTCCAGTTGTGCTGTTGCACATTCTTCAAACTGCACCCTACAGTCCGGACCGTTCTCTGTGAGATGCTGGTGAAGCTGGATCTTGAAGGGTTTTATAGTTGACGTAAAAAGTCGCCTCGTCGCGTCGGAGAACAGCACGGTCAAGGGGAAACCTAGATTAGTTTCCAGTTGTGCTGTTGCACATTCTTCAAACTGCACCCTACAGTCCGGACCGTTCTCTGTGAGATGCTGGTGAAGCTGGATCTTGAAGGGTTTTATAGTTGACGTAAAAAGTTGCCTCGTCGGAGAACAGCACGGTCAAGGGGACACCTAGATTAGTTTCCACTTGTGCTGTTGCACATTCTTCAAACTGCACCCTACAGTCCGGACCGTTCTCTGTGAGATGCTGGTGAAGCTGGATCTTGAAGGGTTATATAGTTGACGTAAAAAGTCGCCTCGTCGCGTCGGAGAACAGCACGGTCAAGGGAAATTTACATTAGTTTCCAGTTGTGCTGTTGCACATTCTTCAAACTGCACCCTACAGTCCGGACCGTTCTCTGTGAGATGCTGGTGAAGCTGGATCTTGAAGGGTTTTATAGTTGACGTAAAAAGTCGCCTCGTCGCGTCGGAAAACAGCACGGTCAAGGGGACACCTAGATTAGTTTCCAGTTGTGCTGTTGCACATTCTTCAAACTGCACCCTACAGTCCGGACCGTTCTCTGTGAGATGCTGGTGAAGCTGGATCTTGAAGGGTTTTATAGTTGACGTAAAAAGTCGCCTCGTCGCGTCGGAGAACAGCACGGTCAAGGGGACACCTAGATTAGTTTCCAGTAGTGCTGTTGCACATTCTTCAAACTGCACCCTACAGTCCGGACCGTTCTCTGTGAGATGCTGGTGAAGCTGGATCTTGAAGGGTTTTATAGTTGACGTAAAAAGTCGCCTCGTCGCGTCGGAGAACAGCACGGTCAAGGGGACACCTAGATTAGTTCCCAGTTGTGCTGTTGCACATTCTTCAAACTGCACCCTACAGTCCGTTCCGTTCTCTGTGAGATGCTGGTGAAGCTGGATCTTGAAGGGTTATATAGTTGACGTAAAAAGTCGCCTCGTCGCGTCGGAGAACAGCACGGTCAAGGGGACACCTAGATTAGTTTCCAGTTGTGCTGTTGCACATTCTTCAAACTGCACCCTACAGTCCGTTCCGTTCTCTGTGAGATGCTAGTGAAGCTGGATCTTGAAGGGTTATATAGTTGACGTAAAAAGTCGCCTCGTCGCGTCGGAGAACAGCACGGTCAAGGGGACACCTAGATTAGTTTCCAGTTGTGCTGTTGCACATTCTTCAAACTGCACCCTACAGTCCGTTCCGTTCTCTGTGAGATGCTGGTGAAGCTGGATCTTGAAGGGTTATATAGTTGACGTAAAAAGTCGCCTCGTCTGAGAACAGCACGGTCAAGGGGGAATCTAGATTAGTTTCCAGTTGTGCTGTTGCACATTCTTCAAACTGCACCCTACAGTCCGGACCGTTCTCTGTGAGATGCTGGTGAAGCTGGATCTTGAAGGGTTTTATAGTTGACGTAAAAAGTCGCCTCGTCGCGTCGGAGAACAGCACGGTCAAGGGGACACCTAGATTAGTTTCCACTTGTGCTGTTGCACATTCTTCAAACTGCACCCTACAGTCCGGACCGTTCTCTGTGAGATGCTGGTGAAGCTGGATCTTGAAGGGTTATATAGTTGACGTAAAAAGTCGCCTCGTCGCGTCGGAGAACAGCACGGTCAAGGGGACACCTAGATTAGTTTCCAGTTGTGCTGTTGCACATTCTTCAAACTGCACCCTACAGTCCGGACCGTTCTCTGTGAGATGCTGGTGAAGCTGGATCTTGAAGTGTTTTATAGTTGACGTAAAAAGTCGCCTCGTCGCGTCGGAGAACAGCACGGTCAAGGGGAAACCTAGATTAGTTTCCAGTTGTGCTGTTGCACATTCTTCAAACTGCACCCTACAGTCCGGACCGTTCTCTGTGAGATGCTGGTGAAGCTGGATCTTGAAGGGTTTTATAGTTGACGTAAAAAGTTGCCTCGTCGGAGAACAGCACGGTCAAGGGGACACCTAGATTAGTTTCCACTTGTGCTGTTGCACATTCTTCAAACTGCACCCTACAGTCCGGACCGTTCTCTGTGAGATGCTGGTGAAGCTGGATCTTGAAGGGTTTTATAGTTGACGTAAAAAGTCGCCTCGTCGCGTCGGAGAACAGCACGGTCAAGGGGAAACCTAGATTAGTTTCCAGTTGTGCTGTTGCACATTCTTCAAACTGCACCCTACAGTCCGGACCGTTCTCTGTGAGATGCTGGTGAAGCTGGATCTTGAAGGGTTTTATAGTTGACGTAAAAAGTCGCCTCGTCGCGTCGGAAAACAGCACGGTCAAGGGGACACCTAGATTAGAATCCAGTTGTGCTGTTGCACATTCTTCAAACTGCACCCTACAGTCCGGACCGTTCTCTGTGAGATGCTGGTGAAGGTGGATCTTGAAGGGTTTTATAGTTGACGTAAAAAGTCGCCTCGTCGCGTCGGAGAACAGCACGGTCAAGGGGACACCTAGATTAGTTTCCAGTAGTGCTGTTGCACATTCTTCAAACTGCACCCTACAGTCCGGACCGTTCTCTGTGAGATGCTGGTGAAGCTGGATCTTGAAGGGTTTTATAGTTGACGTAAAAAGTCGCCTCGTCGCGTCGGAGAACAGCACGGTCAAGGGGACACCTAGATTAGTTCCCAGTTGTGCTGTTGCACATTCTTCAAACTGCACCCTACAGTCCGTTCCGTTCTCTGTGAGATGCTGGTGAAGCTGGATCTTGAAGGGTTATATAGTTGACGTAAAAAGTCGCCTCGTCGCGTCGGAGAACATCATGGTCAAGGGGACACCTAGATTAGTTTCCAGTTGTGCTGTTGCACATTCTTCAAACTGCACCCTACAGTCCGTTCCGTTCTCTGTGAGATGCTAGTGAAGCTGGATCTTGAAGGGTTATATAGTTGACGTAAAAAGTCGCCTCGTCGCGTCGGAGAACAGCACGGTCAAGGGGACACCTAGATTAGTTTCCAGTTGTGCTGTTGCACATTCTTCAAACTGCACCCTACAGTCCGTTCCGTTCTCTGTGAGATGCTGGTGAAGCTGGATCTTGAAGGGTTATATAGTTGACGAAAAAAGTCGCCTCGTCTGAGAACAGCACGGTCAAGGGGGAATCTAGATTAGTTTCCAGTTGTGCTGTTGCACATTCTTCAAACTGCACACTACAGTCCGGACCGTTCTCTGTGAGATGCTGGTGAAGCTGGATCTTGAAGGGTTTTATAGTTGACGTAAAAAGTCGCCTCGTCGCGTCGGAGAACAGCACGGTCAAGAGGACACCTAGATTAGTTTCCAGTTGTGCTGTTGCACATTCTTCAAACTGCACCCTACAGTCCGGACCGTTCTCTGTGAGATGCTGGTGAAGCTGGATCTTGAAGGGTTATATAGTTGACGTAAAAAGTCGCCTCGTCGCGTCGGAGAACAGCACGGTCAAGGGAAATTTACATTAGTTTCCAGTTGTGCTGTTGCACATTCTTCAAACTGCACCCTACAGTCCGGACCGTTCTCTGTGAGATGCTGGTGAAGCTGGATCTTGAAGGGTTTTATAGTTGACGTAAAAAGTCGCCTCGTCGCGTCGGGGAACAGCACGGTCAAGGGGAAACCTTGATTAGTTTCCAGTTGTGCTGTTGCACATTCTTCAAACTGCACCCTACAGTCCGGACCGTTCTCTGTGAGATGCTGGTGAAGCTGGATCTTGAAGGGTTTTATAGTTGACGTAAAAAGTTGCCTCGTCGGAGAACAGCACGGTCAAGGGGACACCTAGATTAGTTTCCACTTGTGCTGTTGCACATTCTTCAAACTGCACCCTACAGTCCGGACTGTTCTCTGTGAGATGCTGGTGAAGCTGGATCTTGAAGGGTTTTATAGTTGACGTAAAAAGTCGCCTCGTCGCGTCGGAGAACAGCACGGTCAAGGGGAAACCTAGATTAGTTTCCAGTTGTGCTGTTGCACATTCTTCAAACTGCACCCTACAGTCCGGACCGTTCTCTGTGAGATGCTGGTGAAGCTGGATCTTGAAGGGTTTTATAGTTGACGTAAAAAGTTGCCTCGTCGGAGAACAGCACGGTCAAGGGGAAACCTAGATTAGTTTCCACTTGTGCTGTTGCACATTCTTCAAACTGCACCCTACAGTCCGGACCGTTCTCTGTGAGATGCTGGTGAAGCTGGATCTTGAAGGGTTATATAGTTGACGTAAAAAGTCGCCTCGTCGCGTCGGAGAACAGCACGGTCAAGGGAAATTTACATTAGTTTCCAGTTGTGCTGTTGCACATTCTTCAAACTGCACCCTACAGTCCGGACCGTTCTCTGTGAGACGCTGGTGAAGCTGCATCTTGAAGGGTTTTATAGTTGACGTGAAAAGTTGCCTCGTCGGAGAACAGCACGGTCAAGGGGACACCTAGATTAGTTTCCACTTGTGCTGTTGCACATTCTTCAAACTGCACCCTACAGTCCGGACCGTTCTCTGTGAGATGCTGGTGAAGCTGGATCTTGAAGGGTTATATAGTTGACGTAAAAAGTCGCCTCGTCTGAGAACAGCACGGTCAAGGGGAAATCTAGATTAGTTTCCAGTTGTTCTGTTGCACATTCTTCAAACTGCACCCTACAGTCCGGACCGTTCTCTGTGAGATGCTGGTGAAGCTGGATCTTGAAGGGTTTTATAGTTGACGTAAAAAGTCGCCTCGTCGCGTCGGAGAACAGCACGGTCAAGGGGACACCTAGATTAGTTTCCAGTTGTGCTGTTGCACATTCTTCAAACTGCACCCTACAGTCCGGACCGTTCTCTGTGAGATGCTGGTGAAGCTGGATCTTGAAGGGTTATATAGTTGACGTAAAAAGTCGCCTCGTCGCGTCGGAGAACAGCACGGTCAAGGGAAATTTACATTAGTTTCCAGTTGTGCTGTTGCACATTCTTCAAACTGCACCCTACAGTCCGGACCGTTCTCTGTGAGATGCTGGTGAAGCTGGATCTTGAAGGGTTTTATAGTTGACGTAAAAGGTCGCCTCGTCGCGTCGGAGAACAGCACGGTCAAGGGGACACCTAGGTTAGTTTCCAGTTGTGCTGTTGCACATTCTTCAAACTGCACCCTACAGTCCGGACCGTTCTCAGTGAGATGCTGGTGACGCTGGATCTTGAAGGGTTTTATAGTTGACGTAAAAAGTCGCCTCGTCGCGTCGGAGAACAGCACGGTCAAGGGGACACCTAGATTAGTTTCCAGTTGTGCTGTTGCACATTCTTCAAACTGCACCCTACAGTCCGGACCGTTCTCTGTGAGATGCTGGTGAAGCTGGATCTTGAAGGGTTATATAGTTGACGTAAAAAGTCGCCTCGTCGCGTCGGAGAACAGCACGGTCAAGGGAAATTTACATTAGTTTCCAGTTGTGCTGTTGCACATTCTTCAAACTGCACCCTACAGTCCGGACCGTTCTCTGTGAGATGCTGGTGAAGCTGGATCTTGAAGGGTTTTATAGTTGACGTAAAAAGTCGCCTCGTCGCGTCGGAGAACAGCACGGTCAAGGGAAATTTACATTAGTTTCCAGTTGTGCTGTTGCACATTCTTCAAACTGCACCCTACAGTCCGGACCGTTCTCTGTGAGATGCTGGTGAAGCTGGATCTTGAAGGGTTATATAGTTGACGTAAAAAGTCGCCTCGTCGCGTCGGAGAACAGCACGGTCAAGGGAAATTTACATTAGTTTCCAGTTGTGCTTTTGCAAATTCTTCAAACTGCACCCTACAGTCCGGACCGTTCTCTGTGAGATGCTGGTGAAGCTGGATCTTGAAGGGTTTTATAGTTGACGTAAAAAGTCGCCTCGTCGCGTCGGAGAACAGCACGGTCAAGGGGAAACCTAGATTAGTTTCCAGTTGTGCTGTTGCACATTCTTCAAACTGCACCCTACAGTCCGGACCGTTCTCTGTGAGATGGTGGTGAAGCTGGATCTTGAAGGGTTTTATAGTTGACGTAAAAAGTCGCCTCGTCGCGTCGGAGAACAGCACGGTCAAGGGGAAACCTAGATTAGTTTCCAGTTGTGCTGTTGCACATTCTTCAAACTGCACCCTACAGTCCGGACCGTTCTCTGTGAGATGCTGGTGAAGCTGGATCTTGAAGGGTTTTATAGTTGACGTAAAAAGTCGCCTCGTCGCGTCGGAGAACAGCACGGTCAAGGGGAAACCTAGATTAGTTTCCAGTTGTGCTGTTGCACATTCTTCAAACTGCACCCTACAGTCCGGACCGTTCTCTGTGAGATGGTGGTGAAGCTGGATCTTGAAGGGTTTTATAGTTGACGTAAAAAGTCGCCTCGTCGCGTCGGAGAACAGCAC
>NW_027657339.1:7500-27500 GCF_964235325.1 Thermobia domestica | reverse complement strand
TTTAAGACTCCTGCTCCGATGGAATAAGTCTTACTCTCTTTGAGTCTTTTCAAGACTTCTTTTCCACCGAAATAAGTCTACTCCAATCCTTTGATGACACGCGGCCTGTGTCAACAGGTAGCCTACGCTACCCTCGCCGATGACAGTGGCTCCCGTTCTTGCTGCTCGCTTCCCAACTAAAGGGAAGACACGGCTCACCTTTCTCTCCTTCGCCTGTCAAGATCAGTGGCTCCCGTTCAACGGTGTCAATCTAACTGATACGACACACTAATAAGAAACTTTTGACATCAACCACCGCAGTGGTGATGAATTGATAATGATCCTTCCGCAGGTTCACATACGGAAACCTTGTTACGACTTTTACTTCCTCTAAATGATCAAGTTTGGCCATCTTTCCGACACGTCGGTACCACCGCAAGACGGAGGTGCCGGGTATCAGTCCGAAGGCCTCACTAAATCATTCAATCGGTAGTAGCGACGGGCGGTGTGTACAAAGGGCAGGGACGTAATCAACGCAAGCTTATGACTTGCGCTTACTGGGAATTCCTCGTTTATGGGACATAATTGCAAGCCCCAATCCCTAGCACGAAGGAGGTTCAGCGGGTTACCCGGACCTTTCGGTCAGGGAAGACACGTTGATTCCTTCAGTGTGGCGCGCGTGCGGCCCAGAACATCTAAGGGCATCACAGACCTGTTATTGCTCAATCTCGTGCTGCTAGAGGCAGCCTGTCCCTCTAAGAAGACATGAACGTTGGAAGGAAAGATTCCAACGCCTAGTTAGCAGGCTAGAGTCTCGTTCGTTATCGGAATTAACCAGACAAATCGCTCCACCAACTAAGAACGGCCATGCACCACCACCCACTGAATCAAGAAAGAGCTCTCAATCTGTCAATCCTTCCAGTGTCCGGGCCTGGTGAGGTTTCCCGTGTTGAGTCAAATTAAGCCGCAGGCCCCACTCCTGGTGGTGCCCTTCCGTCAATTCCTTTAAGTTTCAGCTTTGCAACCATACTTCCCCCGGAACCCAAAAGCTTTGGTTTCCCGGAAGCCGCCCGCCGAGTCATTGGAGGAACTTCGGCGGATTGCTGGCTGGCATCGTTTATGGTTAGAACTAGGGCGGTATCTGATCGCCTTCGAACCTCTAACTTTCGTTCTTGATTAATGAAAACATTCTTGGCAAATGCTTTCGCATCGGTTAGTCTTGCGACGATCCAAGAATTTCACCTCTAACGTCGCAATACTAATGCCCCCGTCTGTCCCTATTAATCATTACCTCGAGTTCCGAAAACCAACAAAATAGAACCGAGGTCCTATTCCATTATTCCATGCACCGAACATTCAGGCGACACGGCCTGCTTTGAGCACTCTAATTTGTTCAAAGTAAACGTGCCGGCCAATCAAGACACTCAATGAAGAGCACCGAGAAAGGAAAAACCGGCAGGACGTCCGGAACGATCAGTTAAACGCCGGGCGGCGAACCGATCGTCCGAGACCCAGATCCAACTACGAGCTTTTTAACCGCAACAACTTTAATATACGCTATCGGAGCTGGAATTACCGCGGCGGCTGGCACCAGACTTGCCCTCCGATAGATTCTCATTAAAGGATTTAAAGTGTATTCATTCCGATTACGGGGCCTCGGATGAGTCCCGTATCGTTATTTTTCGTCACTACCTCCCCGTGCCGGGAGTGGGTAATTTGCGCGCCTGCTGCCTTCCTTGGATGTGGTAGCCGTTTCTCAGGCTCCCTCTCCGGAATCGAACCCTGATTCCCCGTTACCCGTAACAACCATGGTAGGCGCAGAACCTACCATCGACAGTTGATAAGGCAGACATTTGAAAGATGCGTCGCCGGTACAGAGACCGTGCGATCAGCCCAAAGTTATTCAGAGTCACCAAGGTTTCGGACGGACGAACCGACCGATTGGTTTTAATCTAATAAAAGCATCCCTTCCATTGCTGGGCGGGATTCTAGTTGCATGTATTAGCTCTAGAATTACCACAGTTATCCAAGTAGGATAGGTACGATCTAAGGAACCATAACTGATTTAATGAGCCATTCGCGGTTTCACCTTGTTTTGGCTTGCACTGAGACATGCATGGCTTAATCTTTGAGACAAGCATATGACTACTGGCAGGATCAACCAGGGAATTGACCGACTAAAAAGCCGGAAAGTGTTGGACACAACCAACACAGCGTTCTAACAAAGGATAGGAAAGCTACACCCGACCAAGCATTTTAGACTTCTGTTCCGCTGGAATAAGCCTACTCTTGCGGTGACTAGCTCCCGTTAATACTGGCCGTGTGACAGCCGCCAAGAGCATATTAGACTCCCAATCCAATGGAACAAGCCTACTTGTATCCTTGGGTTACAACAGCTTCCTTCCACACGTTGCCGGTACATCCGACACAGCAATTTTAAAGACTCCTCTTCCGCCAGAATAAGCCTACCTTTGTGGGGCCTGGCTCCCGTTAGAACTGGCCGTAAGGGTACCCACAAAAGCACATTTAGACTCCTCCTCCAGCGAAATAAGTCTACTCGTGTCCTATGGATGACTGTGGCTTCCGTTCACATATAGCCGTTCACCCGACACAGCAAATTTTAAAGACTCCTTTTTCCACCGGAATAAGCCTACTTTTGTGGGGCCTGGCTCCCGTTAGAACTGGCCGTAAGGGTACCCACAAAAGCACATTTAGACTCCTGCTCCAGCGAAATATAAGTCTACTAGTGTCCTTGGATGACAGTGGCTTCCGTTCGACAAGTGATACACGCTCAAACTGGCGATGAGTCAATACCGTCCTTAACTTAAGGAAAATCGGTACTTAAATGCCACATGGAGAATAAAAAGTCACTTACAAAAAACAATGCTCCGCATAAGCCTTTGTAAGCTAGAAAGGACATGCTATCTGGCCTCATTCCCAAGAAGGACAAGTAAGCTCCCGTCAACTGGCCCAAACTCTAAAGCGAGGACAGCCCGTTCAAAGTCAATCGGCATCCCTCCTTAAGAGTACAAAACGGCTCACTTCTTAACCACACTGGCTCTTGCTCCTTCAAGTGAAATCTGGCTCCCTTCACTCTGGCATTATCTTTACACATAAATCGGACTCCTCCGATTTAACAGGTGAACCTAACCCGGGAACTAAGGAAACTGGGAATAAAGACTCAGAGGCCCAATTACCTTGTTCGCCAGCCAGCCTTGCGCCGGCCCAGGCTAGAGACTTTCTCCAACAATCCCTGTTGAGCCCGAAGGATCCTAAGACCACTCGTGTGTACAAAACTCAGAGGCCCAATTACCTTGTTCGCCAGCCAGCCTTGCGCCGGCCCAGGCTAGAGAATTGCATGGACACGAGAAACTCTCAGGACTCTTCTTTGTGGCTCCTCCCGGAATTAAGGAAACTCCGAAATGCAAGACTCAGAGGCCCAATTACCTTGTTCGCCAGCCAGCCTTGCGCCGGCCCAGGCTAGAGAATTGCACGGATTATTCCTGTTCACCCTAAACGCATCTGAGACTACTCGTGTGTATGAAACCCAGAGGCCCAATTACCTTGTTCGCCAGCCAGCCTTGCGCCGGCCCAGGCTAGGGAATCACATTGACACGAGAAAGATCTCGTCAGCGGTTTGTAGCGTGCAGAAACTGCTCCCGTTTGAACTGACAATCCCGACAGAGCAATATTAAAGACTTCTGCTCCATTGAAATAAAGCCTACTTTTGCGAGCCTTGCTCCCGTTAGGACTGGCCGTATGGCTGTGCACAAAAGCATATTAGACTCCTGCCTCAATGGAATTAGTCTACTCCTGTCCTTAAAGGGATGACAGTTCTTCAAGCATAGCATGCTACCTTCCGCAACTTACAGGCGCGGAAATGCTGTGGAAACGAGGAGACAAGTCCTCTCAAAGGTTTCATGGCCGGTCACCCGACACAGCAAATTTTAAAGACTCCTTCTCATCCGGAGTAAGCCTACTCTCGTGGGGCCTGGCTCCCGTTAGAACTGGCCGTAAGGTTGCCCACAAAAGCACGTTTAGACTTCTGCTCCAGTGAAATAAGTCTACTTGTGTCCTACGGATGACTGTGGCTTCCGTTCAAATATAGCCGTTCACCCGACACAGCAAATTTTAAAGACTCCTTCTCCACCGGAATAAGCCTACTCTTGTGGGGCCTGGCTCCCGTTAGAACTGGCCGTAAGGTTGCCCACAAAAGCACATTTAGACTCCTGCTCCAGTGAAATAAGTCTACTTGTGTCCTACGGATGACTGTGGCTTCCGTTCAAATATAGCCGTTCACCCGACACAGCAAATTTTAAAGACTCCTTCTCCACCGGAATAAGCCTACTCTTGTGGGGCCTGGCTCCCGTTAGAACTGGCCGTAAGGTTGCCCACAAAAGCACATTTAGACTCCTGCTCCAGTGAAATAAGTCTACTCGTGTCCTACGGATGACTGTGGCTTCCGTTCAAATATAGCCGTTCACCCGACACAGCAAATTTTAAAGACGCCTTCTCCACCGGAATAAGCCTACTCTTGTGGGGCCTGGCTCCCGTTAGAACTGGCCGTAAGGTTGCCCACAAAAGCACATTTAGACTCCTGCTCCAGTGAAATAAGTCTACTCGTGTCCTACGGATGACTGTGGCTTCCGTTCAAATATAGCCGTTCACCCGACACAGCAAATTTTAAAGACTCCTTCTCCACCGGAATAAGCCTACTCTTGTGGGGCCTGGCTCCCGTTAGAACTGGCCGTAAGGTTGCCCACAAAAGCACATTTAGACTCCTGCTCCAGTGAAATAAGTCTACTCGTGTCCTACGGATGACTGTGGCTTCCGTTCACCCGACACAGCAAATATTAAAAGACTTCTCATCCACCAGAATAAGCCTACTCTCGTGGGGCCTCGCACACGTTAGAACTGGCCGTATGGCTACCCACAAAAGCAAATTTAGGCTCCTGCTCCAGTGATATAAGTCTTACTCGTGTCCTCTGGGTGTGACAGTAGCTTCCGTTCAAGTATTCTTCGCATTCAGCAACCGCACAAAGCGGCATCGGCCAGAAGTCAATTGCCCGAAGGCGTGATCGACAGGCTAGGCCTCGGGTTAAGAAGGATTGTCTCCTTCCCGTAAACGACAGGTACTTCCGTATGAGAGCCTACCTCACACATTCCCCATCGCCACGTGCCCTCTTAGAAACAGCCGTCCGACCAAGGTTTCTGACATTCTTTGTCAAAATACGAGGAAGTCTTTGGACAACATTAGGCGTGCTGGCAAACCCGCACTGCATGCCCTTTCATAGGTCCGCCCATGGACGCACATTTCTATGAAGCATTCCTCCCAGGCAGCAACAGGGTTTGCAACCTCCTCTACACCTTGACCGGCTAGGACGCCCGTGAATAGCATCCCAGGGTTCTTGCCTGCGGCTGATAAAATTCCTTTTGAGCCTACACTACCATCCGCCGATATTAGTCCGCCTTCAAAATTAACCAACATCAACAGCGATAGTGCGTTTAGACTCCCATAAAGAAACCAACCAGCCTGTGGCTTCCTTTCCCAATTTAGCCATTTCCGCCTCCTGCGAAGACTAGCTTTCTGTCTGTGGCCAGAAGTCAAGATTTCTCGACAGACTAGGCCGCGGAGAGAAAAAAGTAAGCCTCATTTAGAAAGCAATACCATTAGCGGTCTCTCCAACCTCCGTGAACAATTTAAAGGGAATGTTTATATAGAAGGCTTGTTCACTGCCCTACCTCCTATAGTGTAGAGATTCCTCTCGATACTACACCTGTCTTGAAATTGCCGGCGTTGCGCAGCCTCGTTTTGACCATGACGGCGAATGCAGCCACGATTGCCGTATACATCCCACGCAAGGGTGGGAAAACGTGATTTGACATCCAGTATATATATAAACCGTTACAGAATACGACACTCAAAACTTAACATCTTTTACACTCTCCTAACTTCTGGGAACAAATTGAAAGTATAAGCCAGCCTAACCTAACCTAAGTATATAGCAGGATTGCCCACTACCATACCTCCTATAGTGATGAGATTCCTCTCGATCGGACACCAGTCACGAAAATCACGGAATCTCAAAAATGACGGCAAACGAAGCCACAGTTGCCGCCATACTCAAAGGTTATGCTGGGTAAAAAGTTCTCTGCGAAAAGGGCTGCTTTTCGCGCTCGGGTTCCAAAATTAATGCAAAGAACAATCCAAAAACATGAATTAGGTCAAACTCATGTTAATTACAACCTCATAGAACAATTTCAAGCCAGGACTTAACAAAGTGTAAACGGGGCTTCTTCTGTACCCTAATCCCTATAATGTAGCGATTCCTCTCGATTGCACACCAGTCACGAAAAATCAGAGAATGTCAAAAATGACGGCAAACGAAGCCACGGTTGCCGTCATATTCTAACGTTATGCTGGGTGAAAAGAGTCGCCAACAACAATGTTCACAGTTCCCGTCAGATTGCCCACTGTTCCCGAAATGTGGTTCATACATGCTGTCAACATGTTCAGGAAACCCCTCAGAGCGTTCAAAGTTGCACACACAATGCTTAATAGTTCCACTCAAATAGCTCACAGTTGCCGTCAGAATCCTCACAGTAGACGTCAAATTGCTCACACTTGCCGTCAGGGTGCTCATAGTTGCCGACTTTTCATTCATAGTCCCCGACATAAAAGTTTATAGGTCCCGACTAATGGCTCACAGTTGCCGTCAGAATCGTCACAAAAGGCGTCACAATGCTCACACTTGCCGTCAAAGCGCTCATAGTTGCCGACTATTTGTTCATAATTGCGGACATAGGCCTCACAGTTGCCGTCAAAACGCTCATAGTTGCCGACTTTTCGTTGATAATTGCGGACAATGGGCTCATAGTTATTCACATACTGGTTCGTGCTCATCTTCAAAATAAACACAGTTGCCTTCAGACTGTTCACACGTACTTTCAAAATGCTCACACTCGCTTACACGATGCTCATAGTTGCCGACTTTTAATTCATAATGCTGATAATGTAAGTTAAATGGTTCATGGTTGCTCTCAAAAGTCTCACAGTTGCGGTCAGATTTTTCACAAAAGCCGTCATAATGCTCACATTAAAAAAAAAGTGCTCATAGTTGCCGACCAAGGCCTCACAGTTGCCGTCAAAACGCTCATAGTTGCCGACTTTTCGTTCACAATTGCCGACCAAGGCCTCACAGTTGCCGTCCGAACGTTCATAGTTGCCGACTATTCGTTCATAATTGCCGACCAATGCCTCACAGTTGCCGTCAAAACGCTCATAGTTGCCGACTTTTCGTTCATAATTGCGTACAAAGGGCTCATAGTTGCCTACTTAATGGTTCCAGCTCATCTTCAAAATACTCATAGTTGCCTTCAGAATGTTCACACGTAGTTTCAAAATGCTCACATTCGCTTCCACGATGCTCATAGTTGCCGACTTTTCATTCATAATATCTAACATACTCCTGATAGTGTAAGTTAAATGGTTCATGTTTGCTATCAAAAGGCTCACAGTTGCCGTCACATTATTTGCGCAAGCCGTCAGAATGCTCACATTAAGAAAAAAAAGTGCTCATAGTTGCCGACCATTCGTTCATAATTGCCGACCAAGGCCTCACAGTTGCCGCCAAAACGTTCATAGTTGCCGACTATTCGTTCATAATTGCCGACCAAGGACTCACAGTTGCCGTCAAAACGCTCATAGTTGCCGACTACTCGCTCATAATTGCCGACCAATGCCTCACAGTTGCCGACAAAACGCTCATAGTTGCCGACTTTTCATTCATAGTCCCCGACATAAAAGTTTATAGTTCCCGACTAATGGCTCACAGTTGCCGTCAGAATCGTCACAAAAGGCGTCACAATGCTCACACTTGCCGTCAAAGCGCTCATAGTTGCCGAATATTTGTTCATAATTGCGGACATAGGCCTCACAGTTGCCGTCAAAACGCTCATAGTTGCCGACATTTCGTTGATAATTGCGGACAATGGGCTCATAGTTAATCACATACTCGTTCGTGCTCATCTTCAAAATAATCACACTTGCCTTCAGAATGTTCACACGTACTTTCAAAATGCTCACACTCGCTTACACGATGCTCATAGTTGCCGACTTTTAATTCATAATACTGATAATGTAAGTTAAATGGTTCATGGTTGCTCTCAAAAGTCTCACAGTTGCGGTCAGATTTTTCACACAAGCCGTCATAATGCTCAAATTTTAAAAAAAAAGTGCTCATAGTTGCCGACCAAGGCCTCACAGTTGCCGTCAAAACGCTCATAGTTGCCGACTTTTCGTTCATAATTGCCGACGAAGGCCTCACAGTTGCCGTCAAAACGTTCATAGTTGCCGACTATTCGTTCATAATTGCCGACCAAGGCCTCACAGTTGCCATCAAAACGCTCATAGTTGCCGACTTTTCGTTCATAATTGCGTACAAAGGGCTCATAGTTGAATACTTAATGGTTCCAGCTCATCTTCAAAATACTCATAGTTGCCTTCAGAATGTTCACACGTAGTTTCAAAATGCTCACATTCGCTTCCACGATGCTCATAGTTGCCGCCTTTTCATTCATAATATCTAACATACTCCTGATAGTGTAAGTTAAATGGTTCATGGTTGCTATCAAAAGGCTCACAGTTCCCGTCACATTATTTGCACAAGCTGTCAGAATGCTCACATTAAGAAAAAAAGTGCTCATAGTTGCCGACCATTCGTTCATAATTGCTGACCAAGGCCTCACAATTGCCGTCAAAACGCTCATAGTTGCCGACTTTTCGTTCATAATTGCCGACCAAGGCCTCACAGTTGCCGTCAAAACGCTCATAGTTGCCGACTACTCGCTCATAATTGCCGACCAATGCCTCACAGTTGCCGTCAAAACGCTCATAGTTGCCGACTTTTCGTTCATAATTGCGTACAAAGGGCTCATAGTTGCCTACATAATAATTCGTGCTCAACTTCAAAATACTCACAGTTGCCTTCAGAATGTTCCCACGTAGTTTCAAGATGCTCACACTCGCTTACACGATGGTCATAGTTGCAGACTTTTTATTCATAATGCTGATAGTGTAAATTAAATGGTTCATGGTTGCTGTCAAAAGTCTCACAGTAGCGGTCAGATTTTTCACACAAACCGTCAGAATGCTCACATTTAAAAAAAAAGTGCTCATAGTTGCCGACCAAGGCCTCACAGTTGCCGTCAAAACGCTCATAGTTGCCGACCATTTGTTCATAATTGCCGACCAAGGCCTCACAGTTGCCGTCAAAACGCTCATAGTTGCCGACTATTCGTTCATAATTGCCGACCAAGACCTCACAGCTGCCGTCAAAACGCTCATAGTTGCCGACTATCCGTTCATAATTGCCGACCAATGCCTCACAGTTGCCGTCAAAACGCTCATAGTTGCCGACTATCCGTTCATAATTGCCGACCAATGCCTCACAGTTGTCGTCAAAACGCTCATAGTTGCCGACTTTTCATTTAAAATATCTAACATACTGCTGATGGTGTAACTTAAATGTTTCATGGTTGCTGTGAAAAGCCTCACAGTTTCCGTCAGAATGCTTACGCAAACCGTCAGATTTCTCACATTTTAAAAAAAAGTGCTCATAGTTGCCGACTATTCGTTCATAATTGCCGACCAAGGCCTCACAGTTGCCGTCAAAACGTTCATAGTTGCCGACTTTTCATTTAAAAATATCTAACATACTGCTGATGGTGTAACTTAAATGGTTCATGGTTGCTGTCAAAAGCCTCACAGTTTCCGTCAGAATGCTTACGCAAACCGTCAGAATTCTCAAATTTTAAAAAATGTGCTCATAGTTGCCGACTATTCGTTCATAATTGCCTACCAAGGCCTCACAGTTGCCGTCAAAACGTTCATAGTTTCCGACTTTTCGTTCATAATTGCGGACAAAGGGCTCATAGTTTCCTACATAATGTTTCGTGCTCATCCTCAGAATACACACAGCTGCCTTCAGAATGTTCACGCGTACTTTCAAAATGCTCACACTCGCTTCCACGATGCTCATAGTTGCCGACTTTTCATTCATAATATCTAACACACTGCTGATAGTGTAACTTAAATGGTTCATGGTTGGTGTTAGAAGCCTCACAGTTTCTGTTACAATGCTCACGCAAAACGTGAGAATTCTCACATTTAAAAAAAAAAGTGCTCATAGTTGCCGACTATTTGTTCATAATTGCCGACCAAGAACTCACAGTTGCCGTCAAAACGCTCATAGTTGCCGACTTTTCGTTCATAATTGCGTACAAAGGGCTCATAGTTGCCTACATAATGGTTCGTGCTCATCTTCAAAATACTCACAGTTGCCTTCAGAATGTTCAAACGTAATTTCAAAATGCTCACACTCGCTTTCATGATGCTCATAGTTGCCGACTTTTCATTCATAATATCTAACATATTGCTGATACTGTAAGTTAAATGGTTCATGGTTGCTGTGAAAAGTCTCACAGTTGCGGTCAGATTATTCGCACAAACCGTCAGAATGCTCACGTTAAAAAAAAATGTGCTCATAGTTGCCGACTATTCGTTCATAATTGCCGACCAATGCCTCACAGTTGCCGACAAAACGTTCATATTTGCCGACTTTTCGTTCATAATTGCGGACAAAGGGCTCATAGTTGCCTACATAATGTTTCGTGCTTATCTTCAAAATACTCACAGTTGCCTTCACAATGTTCACACGTACTTTCAAAATGCTCACACTCGCTTCCACGATGGTCATAGTTGCCGACTTTTTATTCATAATGCTGATAGTGTAAGTTACATGGTTGATGGTTGCTGTCAAAAGTCTCATAGTTGCGGTCAGATTCTTGACACAAGCCGTCAGAATGCTCACATTCAAAAAAAAAAAAAAAAAATGTGCTCATAGTTGCCGACTATTTGCTCATAATTGCCGACCAAGGCCTCACAGTTGCCGTCAAAACGCTCATAGTTGCCGACTTTTCGTTCACAATTGCCGACCAAGGCCTCACAGTTGCCGTCCGAACGTTCATAGTTGCCGACTATTCGTTCATAATTGCCGACCAATGCCTCACAGTTGCCGTCAAAACGCTCATAGTTGCCGACTTTTCGTTCATAATTGCGGACAAAGGGCTCATAGTTGCCCACATACTGGTTCGTGCTCATCTTCAAAATACTCACAGTTGCCTTCAGAATGTTCAGACGTAGTTTCAAAATGCTCACACTCTCTTACACAATGCTCATAGTTGCCGACTTTTCATTCATAATGCTGATAGTGCAAGTTAAATGGTTCACGGTTGCTGTGAAAAGTCTCACAGTTGCGGCCAGATTCTTCAGACAAGCCGTGATAATCCTCACATTAGAAAAAAAAAATGTGCTCATAGTTGCCGACCATTCGTTCATAATTGCCGACCAAGGCCTTACAGTTGCCGTCAAAACGCTCATAGTTGCCGACTATGTGTTCATAATTGCCGACCAATGCCTCACAGTTGCCGTCAAAACGCTCATAGTTGCCGACATTTCGTTCATAATTGCGCACAAAGGGCTCATAGTTGGCCACATACTGATTCGTGCTCATCCTAAAAATACTCACAGTTGCCTTCAGAATGTTCACACGTAGTTTCAAAATGCTCACACTCTCTTACACAATGCTCATAGTTGCCGACTTTTCATTCATAATGCTGATAGTGATAGTTAAATGGTTCACAGTTGCTGTGAAAAGTCTCACAGTTGCGGCCAGATTCTTCAGACAAGCCGTGATAATGCTCACATTAGAAAAAAAAAGTGCTCATAGTTGCCGACCATTCGTTCATAATTGCCGACCAAGGCCTCATAGTTGCCGTCAAAACGCTCATAGTTGCCGACTATTTGCTCATAATTGCCGACCAACTCCTCACAGTGGCCGTCAAAACGCTCATAGTTGCCGACTTTTCGTTCATAATTGCGGACAAAGGGCTCATATTTGCCTACATATTCGTTCGTGCTCATCTTCAAAATACTTACAGCTGCCTTCAGAATCTTCACACGTACTTTCAAAATGCTCACACTCGTTTCCACGATGCTCATAGTTGCCGACTTTTCATTCATAATATCTAACATACTGCTGATAGTGTAACTTAAATGGTTCATGGTTGTTGTCGAAAGCCTCACAGTTTCTGTCACAATGCTCACGCAAGCCGTCAGAATGTTCGCATTAAAAAAAAAAAAAAAGTGCTCATAGTTGCCGACCATTCGTTCATAATTGCCGACCAAGGTCTCACAGTTGCATTCAAAACGCTCATAGTTGCCTACTTTTCGTTCATAATTGCGGATATGGGGCTCACAATTGAAAACATAATTCTTCATGCTTATCTTGAAAATACTCGCAGTTTGCTCCAGAAAGTTCACACGTGCTTTCAAGGTGCTCACACTCGCTTTCACGCTGCTCATAGTTGCCGACTTTTCGTTCATAATTGCCGACCAAGGCCTCACAGTTGCCGTCTAAGCGCTCATAGTTGCCGACTTTTTGTTGATAATTTCGGTTATGGGGCTCACAATTGAAAGCATAATTCTTCATGCTTATCTTGAAAATACTCGCAGTTTGCTTCAGAATGTTCACACGTGCTTTCAAAGTGCTCACACTAGTTCTCATGATGCTCATAGTTGCCGACTTTTTGTTCATAATTGCCGACCAAAGCCTCACAGTTGCCGACTTTTCGTTCATAATTTTGGACATGGGCTCACAGTTGCCGTCAGATGGTTCACGCTACAGCGGTACTTGGGCAATGAGTATTTCTTTATATGTACTAACATAGGTTAATTTCGAAGAAGAAGTTAGTTAAAAATATACAATTATCAAATATACAAAAAAAAAAAAAAAAGATATTCATATGTCATAAAATAATAAGGTTTTCAATATCTAGTTGGCAGGCAATCAGATAAATTATATATATATATATATATATATATATATATAAAATGGAGAGAAACCACGTAATGGAAACATTGTTATTTTGATGTGGCTCGTATGTATTATAAGAAAATAAGGAACCAAGGCTACAGCGAATTGTATTTTATCGTTGTAACACTAGCCGTCAAACTGCTCACACTTGCCGTCAAAATTCTTATACATGTCCTCAAAATTTATAAAATTACTAAATGTGGTAAGAAAAAAAAAAAGCAACGAAGGCTTTACGTATACGACGCCTTTCACACCCGCAAATTATGAGGCACTTCCTGTAGAGTTATAATGGCCATATTTGACGAAACTGTAGCCTTTCGGGAGTAAGTCACTGGAAAATTTACAAAAGTGAATATTTTGAATGTTTAGTTGGTTTAAAGGGGCGATGAAGATATTTCCCATATTATTTAAATGGACGGTTTTGCGGACCTATAATCTGAAATTTTAGGTACTTTTCATAAAACTTTGAAATTCCGTATACTTGTACGTTTTCGTAAGTTTTACCTAGTTGGATAAGTATATATATATATATTTCCAAGTTTAGCGTGGTTTTATGCGGAACTCAAAAAATTTCCCATGTTATTTCTATGAAACACCTTTGACATCCCAAAATTATTGGGCACTTCCTGTAGGGCTACAATAACTAATTTCGACATGATTGTAGATTGTCGGGACTAACCAACAGGAAAATTGCCAAAAGTGAATATTTTTAACTTTTAAGAGGTCTAAAGAGGAAATGATGAAATTCCCCATGTTATTTAAATGGGCCTTTATTTGGACTTGTAATCTCAAAGTTTAGTTACTTGTAATTGGAACACAAACGAGAAATTCGGTATTCTTGTACGTTTTCATTAGCGTTACCTAAGTAAATCAGTACAAAGTAAAAATTTTCAACTTTAGAGTGGTTTTATGGGGAATTGAAAAGTCTTTCTCATGTCATTTATATGGGACGTCTTCTGCACGCCAAAATGTTCGGTTAATTGTGGCAGGATTGCAATGATGAAATTTAGCATAATTGTAGGCTTTCCAGACTAAGCTACAGCAAAATTGCCAAAAGTGAATATTTTTAATGTTTAAGGGGTCTAAAGGAGGATGAAGAAATCTCCATGCTATTTAAATAGGCGTTTTCTTGGGATCCAAAATCTTATCTTTTAATTAGTTGAAATAGTAAAGTAAACTTGAAATTCCCTAGAATTGTGAGAATAAGAGGTGCAAGGGCGAAATACCTTCAAAAGGAGGGGCTTTGTGGGCGAAGCCACAAGCTAACCAAAATAAACTTTTGTTTGTCTTTTACCGAAGGTTTGAAAAGTTTTCGACTAAGAGAGGCGTAGCTGTGCACGAAGATGTGTTGACATTGTGCGGAAAAGTGGAAAGAAGAAAAATAGTGATAAGCGAAAAAAAAAATAATAATAATAACATAAATTTTATTTAATCATATACTTTACTCTTTCAATGGGTGAACAATAATAGAGCATGAAAGTAAATTAGAGTAAATTTATATTTCGCTCACACTTGAGGTCATTTTTATTCGAAACTAAGCTTTTGCACTACTATAAGGAAACTATTCAAAACTGAGAAGTGCAATTTCTACAACAAGTGTACCTGGATATTATGCGTTCGAGTACGTGTAAGGAATTATTGTATCTGCACTTTTGTACAAGAAAAGATACTCTAAATTGTTGTAGAAATTTGAAAATTTGACGGCAAACAGAGCCCACGCTTAACGTCAACACCGCCCGTGAGAGTACATAATTTGATATCTTTTTTTCTTTTCTTTCATTTTTTCTTTCTTTCCATTTTCTTTCTTTTTCTTTTCTTTTTTTTCTTCTCAACAGAAAGAAAACTAGTGAAACTAGAGAAGAGAAATCTCTACCGAGAATGTACGAAAACATTTTTTTTTTTTTTTTTTTTTTTTATCGAAACAGGTGGAAGGAATCATCGGATCAAAAAGCTCAAAGTTGCCATGAGGATCCTCACACAAGCCGTGAAAATGCTCATAGTTGCCCGCAATTCGTTCATAATTGCGGACATAGAGCTCTCAGTTACCATGAGAAGGTTCACACTAGCCGTCAAAATCCTCACACTTGCCGTCAAAACGATCATAGTTGCCGACTTTTCGTTCATAATTGCGGATATAGGGCTCATAGTTGAAAACATAATTTTTCATGCTTATCTTCAAAATACTCGCAGTTGGCTTCACAATGTTCACACGTGCTTTCAAAGTGCTCACACTCGCTTTCATGATGCTCACAGTTGCCGACTTTTTGTTCATAATTGCCGACCCAAGGCTCACAGTTGCCGTCAAAACGCTCATAGTTGTCGACTTTTCGTTCATAATTGCGGATATAGAGCTCACAATTGAATACATAATTTTTCATGTTTATCTTGAAAATACTCGCAGTTGGCTTCAGAATGTTCACACGTACTTTCAGAGTGCTCACACTTGCCGTCAAAACGCTCATAGTTGCCGACTTTTCGTTCATAATTGCGGACATTGGGGTCAAAGTTGCCGACATTGTAGTTTATGTTTACCTTCCAAATACTCTCCGTTGCCTTGACAATTTTCACACTAACCCTGAAATTGCTAACACTCGCTCTCACAAGGCTCATAGTTGTCGACCTTTCATTCATAATATGAAATATACAGTTGATAGTGTAAGTTAAATGTTTCATGGTTGCTGTCAAAAGGCTCACAGTTGCCGTCAGATTCCTCACTCAAGCCGTCACCATGCTCACATTTACCAATAAAGTGCTCATAGTTGCCGACTATTTGTTCATAATTGGCGACCTATGGCTCACAGTTGCCGTCAAAACGCTCATAGTTGCCGACTTTTCGTTCATATTTGCGAATATAGGGCTCACAATTGAAAACATAATTTTTCATGCTTATCTTCAAAATACTCACAGTTGACTTCAGAATGTTCACAGGTGCTTCCAAAGTGCTCACACTCGCTTTCATGATGCTCATAGTTGCCGACTTTTCGTTCATATTTGCGAATATAGGGCTCACAATTGAAAACATAATTTTTCATGTTTATCTTCAAAATACTCGCATTTGGCTTCAGAATGTTCACAGGTGCTTCCAAAGTGCTCACACTCGCTTTCACGATGCTCATAGTTGCCGACTTTTGTTCATAATTGCCGACCCAGGGCTCACAGTTGCCGTCAAAACGCTCATAGTTGCCGACTTTTCGTTCATATTTGCGAATATAGGGCTCACAATTGAAAGCATAATTTTTCATGCTTATCTTCAAAATACTCACAGTTGACTTCAGAATGTTCACAGGTGCTTCCAAAGTGCTCACACTCGCTTTCATGATGCTCATAGTTGCCGACTTTGGTTCATAATTGCCGACACAGGGCTCACAGTTGCCGTCAGAACGCTCATAGTTGCCGACTTTTCGTTCATAATTGCGGACTAAAGTCTCATAGGTGGCAACATAATGGTTCATGGTTGCCGTCAATATGCCCAAAGTTGAACACGTATCTCCCATGGAAAACTTTAACCGCTTATCGCCATGAGAGCTCAAAATCCAGCCTAAAGTTGAAATTGAACGCTGTCAGCGGAATCAAAACCTGGAGGATTTTTTTTTTTTCCTTTTTTACAAAGGAGCGTTCAATGGAATTCCGTAATATGAAATAAACTGAATATTCGTGTGAACGAGCATGAAAATTAGGACCTCTTTTATGCGTGTACGTAAGGGATGAGCTAAGTGACTGATGACAGATATGTTGGAATGTGAATGTCGATGAACCGAATAACATATCGTTGTTAATTCACAGATACAATTGAGACATGCTATATCTTTTCAAACGTAGGCATTTTGTAAGCAGCACCGCAAATTTTGTCCGCGAAGACAGGCTTTGCTGTCCGCCAAGATGTGCGGACATTGTGAGGGAAAATGAAAAGAAGAAAAATAGTGATAAAAATAAAAACAATATAAATTTTATTTCACCATATAGTTTACTCTTTCAATGGGCGAGCTATAATAGAGTAAGAAAGTAAATAAGAAGAATTTTACATTTTGCTCACACTTGTGGTCATTTTTATTCCAAATTAAGTTTTTGTACTATTGCAAGAAAACTATTCGTACCCGATTAATGCAATTTCTGCAAGACGTGAACCTACATACTTTACAGGGAAGTTCGTAAAAAGAATTGTTGTATCGCCATATATATATATAAAACTTTAAAATGTTACAGAAGGTTGAACATTTGACGGCAAACAGAGGCCACACTGACCGTCGAAAACTGCGAACGCAGCCGGCAGGTGTAGAGGAGAACACAAAATCATGTTCTTTCTCAATTGTAAAGAGACCGTAGAAGCTAGAATAGTGAAAGTTCTACACAAGACGTACTTAAACACAGTACATGCGACAACGTACAAACAGTTTGTATATACAAATTACTAACAGAGAAAATTCAGTTTCTCTTTTACCGGAGGGTTAAAATTTTGTCGGCGAAGACAGGTTTCGATTGCCGCAAAGATGTGTGGATACTGTGGTGGAAGGTGAGACGAGGAAAAATATTGATAAAAAGGAAAACAATATAAAATTTATTTAACTATATACTATTCTGCGTCAATGGGTGAACTATAAGAGAGTGAGAATGTAAATTGGAATACCATTACATTTCGCTCACCCTTGTGGTCAAGCTTGTTTGAAATTACGTTTCTACACTATTTTTGGGAAATTATTCAAACCAGAATAGTGCAATTTGCACAGAAAGTGTATGAAAATACTGTGCACGGGAATTGATATAAAGAATTGTAGTAACTCCAATTTTATGAAGGAAAATATACTTCAAATTGGTGCAGAAGGTTGAAAATATTACTGCAAGCACAGACCACACTGGCCGTCAAGGGCTTTGAACGCTACCTGCAAGGATAGATGAGAAATTGAAATCATTTTTTTCCCACTACGAATAGAAAAACCAATAAAACTAGAATAGTAATATTTCTAAACGGAATATATGCAAACACAGTATATCGCAGTAGGTTATTAGGAATTTTTATATTCACATTTACAAAAATAATAAAAATCATAATAATAATAATAATAAATAAATAAAAAAGTTATTACAGTTCAAAATGTAGCGGAGGGTTGAAAATTTTCCGGCTAAAACGAGGTTTATTGGAAATGAAGATGTGTGGGCATGCACCGTAAAAATAAGACAATCGTTAGAGCAGTGTGTGTGAGGGGGGGGGGGGGGGAGATAAACATAGAAATAATGAAAAGAAATCACTAATATCCATTCCAGCTTCAATTAATGAACAATGATGTAGGGAGAGAGCAAACAACAACACTGCTGTTTATTCCTTCACATTCGGAATGACGGTCATCGCAGATTCTGTTTTTCCACTATATTGACGAAAGAATTAAGCATAGATTAGTGACATTACCAGCCTACCTGTACCAAAACACTGTGCATTGGAATATGTATAATATTAGTACTCTCATATTTGCGCAGATAAGGCTCATAGTTGCCGTCAACATGCTCACAGTTGCCGTCAAAATGCTCACACGTGCCGTCAAAATGCTCACACTTGCCGTCACAATTTATAAGGTTTAAAAAATGCGGTAAGAAGTAAAGCAACATAAATGTCACTTAACCAGATACTATTCTGTGCTAATGGGTGAGCAATAACAGAGTAAGAAAGTAAATTGGAAAACTTTTACATTTCGCTCACACTTGTGGTCATGTTTTTTTTTTTTTTTTTTTTTCTTTCTAAATTACGTTCTCCCACTATTTTAACGAAACTATTGAAACCAGAATAGTGCAATTTCTACATGAGGTGTACCTTGATCCCAGCATAACTGTGGGACGTAAATCTTGAAGATTTCATTTAATTTCATTTTTAATAATAATAATAATAATAATAATAATAGTAATAAATATGTGCAAGAAAGTTGAAATTTGGCTTAATACGGGAGGCGAACGACCCAGGCTGTTTGCCGGAATAAAACTTGGATCCCTAACGCCAGAAGCGCATATATTAACGGCTTAGCCACGAGGTGGCTGATACAGAAATAATGCAAATTCCAATATTTTTACTTTTCGCTAATGTTTGAAATTGTTGTTATTGCAAATCACGTTTTTAACAAAACTGTTCTAACTACAAAAGTGAAATTTCAACCCAAACCATGGCAAAGCACTGAAAAGTAAGGAAAAGCATGGCAAAGTAAAGAAATATGTAAAGAATATATATTTAACCGCAGTGACACGGAATATATATAAAAATTCATCCATGGTTTTTCTCACAAACCCAACTCCCCCCCCCCCCCCCGAAAGAAAAGATAGGGTTATTGCATCTCTGTGGTCCGGTGCATAATCGTGGCAGATAGGTTAAAATTTCAAGGGACTTCGTGCACACTATAGCAACAGCAAAGTATATGGGAAGGAACGGCAGAAATCCGATAAAACGCGGTGTTGGCGTGTGCCACCTCGGTAGTGAAAGAAGAATTTCTTTCTGTGAACACGAATTTTTCTCAACGAGATTAAATAAATAAATAATTTAATAAAAATTAAATACTTCTAAGGGAAGAACACAGCAAATGAATGACGAGGTAGGTAAAAATTCCAAATGGAAATACAGGGCTGTGAAGTTCAAAAAATAAATAAATAAATAAACCATTATCATACTTAAAAATATGTGGTAAAAATTAAAAAGAAAATAAGACCTTTGTTGTACTCTCACGAGAAGATACACACATCGTCTGGAAATTTGAGTCGATAGAAAGCACACAACTGTGATCTAAAACAACCAAATTTAAAACGAAATCAACACATAAGTGTAACCTAATGAAGTTCAACAAAATAAAGCATACGGTAAATTGTGGCGGTGATGGAGGGCGCAGTTGCCGTCAATTAAACCAGTGCGTGCACGCTTAAGTTTAACGGGAGCGAGAAGGTAAACCATGTCGGTGATGGATGGCTTAGTTGCCGTCATATAGAGAAACCCCTGTCTATCGTGAGACCCATGTTCCACTTGCTAACACTTTCATGTATGTGAAAAGAAGTAAAGATCGGCAAGTGCGAGCGAGTGGGAAAAGGTAAAGTCGGCAATTATGAGCAAATGGAAAAAAA
>NW_027657338.1:0-31761 GCF_964235325.1 Thermobia domestica | reverse complement strand
CCTCCCCACCAAAAATCTCTGAATGTAAAAAACTGGATTATCTTTTCCATTTTTGGGAACTGTATCTCTATACGTAAATAAAAAAAGAAGTCCTGAGTGGGTGATTGATCAACACCTAGATCAAGCCACTTTCTACGTAACTGAGTAATTACTTTTACGAGTAACTACTTATTGCACCATAAAATAATATTTTCGTATTTATAAAATTTCAACTTTACACGTAAGCCCCCCCTCCCCACCAAAAATCTCTGAATGTAAAAAACTGGATTATCTTTTCCATTTTTGGGAACTGTATCTCTATACGTAAATAAAAAAAGAAGTCCTGAGTGGGTGATTGATCAACACCTAGATCAAGCCACTTTCTACTTAACTGAGTAATTACTTTTACGAGTAACTACTTATTGCACCATAAAATAAGATTTTCGTATTTATAAAATTTCAACTTTACACGTAAGCCCCCCCTCCCCACCAAAAATCTCTGAATGTAAAAAACTGGATTATCTTTTCCATTTTTGGGAACTGTATCTCTATACGTAAATAAAAAAAGAAGTCCTGAGTGGGTGATTGATCAACACCTAGATCAAGCCACTTTCTACTTAACTGAGTAATTACTTTTACGAGTAACTACTTATTGCACCATAAAATAAGATTTTCGTATTTATAAAATTTCAACTTTACACGTAAGCCCCCCCTCCCCACCAAAAATCTCTGAATGTAAAAAACTGGATTATCTTTTCCATTTTTGGGAACTGTATCTCTATACGTAAATAAAAAAAGAAGTCCTGAGTGGGTGATTGATCAACACCTAGATCAAGCCACTTTCTACTTAACTGAGTAATTACTTTTACGAGTAACTACTTATTGCACCATAAAATAAGATTTTCGTATTTATAAAATTTCAACTTTACACGTAAGCCCCCCCCTCCCCGCCAAAAATCTCTGAATGTAAAAAACTGGATTATCTTTTCCATTTTTGGGAACTGTATCTCTATACGTAAATAAAAAAAGAAGTCCTGAGTGGGTGATTGATCAACACCTAGATCAAGCCACTTTCTACTTAACTGAGTAATTACTTTTACGAGTAACTACTTATTGCACCATAAAATAAGATTTTCGTATTTATAAAATTTCAACTTTACACGTAAGCCCCCCCTCCCCACCAAAAATCTCTGAATGTAAAAAACTGGATTATCTTTTCCATTTTTGGGAACTGTATCTCTATACGTAAATAAAAAAAGAAGTCCTGAGTGGGTGATTGATCAACACCTAGATCAAGCCACTTTCTACTTAACTGAGTAATTACTTTTACGAGTAACTACTTATTGCACCATAAAATAAGATTTTCGTATTTATAAAATTTCAACTTTACACGTAAGCCCCCCTCCCCACCAAAAATCTCTGAATGTAAAAAACTGGATTATCTTTTCCATTTTTGGGAACTGTATCTCTATACGTAAATAAAAAAAGAAGTCCTGAGTGGGTGATTGATCAACACCTAGATCAAGCCACTTTCTACTTAACTGAGTAATTACTTTTACGAGTAACTACTTATTGCACCATAAAATAAGATTTTCGTATTTATAAAATTTCAACTTTACACGTAAGCCCCCCCTCCCCGCCAAAAATCTCTGAATGTAAAAAACTGGATTATCTTTTCCATTTTTGGGAACTGTATCTCTATACGTAAATAAAAAAAGAAGTCCTGAGTGGGTGATTGATCAACACCTAGATCAAGCCACTTTCTACTTAACTGAGTAATTACTTTTACGAGTAACTACTTATTGCACCATAAAATAAGATTTTCGTATTTATAAAATTTCAACTTTACACGTAAGCCCCCCCTCCCCACCAAAAATCTCTGAATGTAAAAAACTGGATTATCTTTTCCATTTTTGGGATCTGTATCTCTATACGTAAATAAAAAAAGAAGTCCTGAGTGGGTGATTGATCAACACCTAGATCAAGCCACTTTCTACTTAACTGAGTAATTACTTTTACGAGTAACTACTTATTGCACCATAAAATAAGATTTTCGTATTTATAAAATTTCAACTTTACACGTAAGCCCCCCCCCTCCCCACCAAAAATCTCTGAATGTAAAAAACTGGATTATCTTTTCCATTTTTGGGAACTGTATCTCTATACGTAAATAAAAAAAGAAGTCCTGAGTGGGTGATTGATCAACACCTAGATCAAGCCACTTTCTACTTAACTGAGTAATTACTTTTACGAGTAACTACTTATTGCACCATAAAATAAGATTTTCGTATTTATAAAATTTCAACTTTACACGTAAGCCCCCCCTCCCCACCAAAAATCTCTGAATGTAAAAAACTGGATTATCTTTTCCATTTTTGGGAACTGTATCTCTATACGTAAATAAAAAAGAAGTCCTGAGTGGGTGATTGATCAACACCTAGATCAAGCCACTTTCTACTTAACTGAGTAATTACTTTTACGAGTAACTACTTATTGCACCATAAAATAAGATTTTCGTATTTATAAAATTTCAACTTTACACGTAAGCCCCCTCCCCACCAAAAATCTCTGAATGTAAAAAACTGGATTATCTTTTCCATTTTTGGGAACTGTATCTCTATACGTAAATAAAAAAAGAAGTCCTGAGTGGGTGATTGATCAACACCTAGATCAAGCCACTTTCTACTTAACTGAGTAATTACTTTTACGAGTAACGACTTATTGCACCATAAAATAAGATTTTCGTATTTATAAAATTTCAACTTTACACGTAAGCCCCCC
Organism: Thermobia domestica; assembly: GCF_964235325.1. Lineage (NCBI taxonomy): Eukaryota > Metazoa > Arthropoda > Insecta > Zygentoma > Lepismatidae > Thermobia > Thermobia domestica. The sequence goes on along the minus strand of NW_027657338.1, from coordinate 29,001 downwards.
CCTCCTCACCAAAAATCTCTGAATGTAAAAAACTGGATTATCTTTTCCATTTTTGGGAACTGTATCTCTATACGTAAATAAAAAAAGAAGTCCTGAGTGGGTGATTGATCAACACCTAGATCAAGCCACTTTCTACTTAACTGAGTAATTACTTTTACGAGTAACTACTTATTGCACCATAAAATAAGATTTTCGTATTTATAAAATTTCAACTTTACACGTAAGCCCCCCCTCAGCACCAAAGATCTCTGAATGTAAAAAACTGGATTATCTTTTCCATTTTTGGGAACTGTATCTCTATACGTAAATAAAAAAAGAAGTCCTGAGTGGGTGATTGATCAACACCTAGATCAAGCCACTTTCTACTTAACTGAGTAATTAATTTTACGAGTAACTACTTATTGCACCATAAAATAAGATTTTCGTATTTATAAAATTTCAACTTTACACGTAAGCCCCCCTCCCCACCAAAGATCTCTGAATGTAAAAAACTGGATTATCTTTTCCATTTTTGGGAACTGTATCTCTATACGTAAATAAAAAAAGAAGTCCTGAGTGGGTGATTGATCAACACCTAGATCAAGCCACTTTCTACTTAACTGAGTAATTACTTTTACGAGTAACTACTTATTGCACCATAAAATAAGATTTTCGTATTTATAAAATTTCAACTTTACACGTAAGCCCCCCCTCCCCACCAAAAATCTCTGAATGTAAAAAACTGGATTATCTCTTCCATTTTTGGGAACTGTATCTCTATACGTAAATAAAAAAAGAAGTCCTGAGTGGGTGATTGATCAACACCTAGATGAAGCCACTTTCTACTTAACTGAGTAATTACTTTTACGAGTAACTACTTATTGCACCATAAAATAAGATTTTCGTATTTATAAAATTTCAACTTTACACGTAAGCCCCCCCTCCCCACCAAAAATCTCTGAATGTAAAAAACTGGATTATCTTTTCCATTTTTGGGAACTGTATCTCTATACGTAAATAAAAAAAGAAGTCCTGAGTGGGTGATTGATCAACACCTAGATCAAGCCACTTTCTACTTAACTGAGTAATTACTTTTACGAGTAACTACTTATTGCACCATAAAATAAGATTTTCGTATTTATAAATTTTAACTTTACACGTAAGCCCCCCCCTCCCCACCAAAAATCTCTGAATGTAAAAAACTGGATTATCTTTTCCATTTTTGGGAACTGTATCTCTATACGTAAATAAAAAAAGAAGTCCTGAGTGGGTGATTGATCAACACCTAGATCAAGCCACTTTCTACTTAACTGAGTAATTACTTTTACGAGTAACTACTTATTGCACCATAAAATAAGATTTTCGTATTTATAAACTTTCAACTTTACACGTAAGCCCCCCCTCCCCACCAAAAATCTCTGAATGTAAAAAACTGGATTATCTTTTCCATTTTTGGGAACTGTATCTCTATACGTAAATAAAAAAAGAAGTCCTGAGTGGGTGATTGATCAACACCTAGATCAAGCCACTTTCTATTTAACTGAGTAATTACTTTTACGAGTAACTACTTATTGCACCATAAAATAAGATTTTCGTATTTATAAAATTTCAACTTACACGTAAGCCCCCCCCCAAAATCTCTGAATGTAAAAAACTGGATTATCTTTTCCATTTTTGGGAACTGTATCTCTATACGTAAATAAAAAAAGAAGTCCTGAGTGGGTGATTGATCAACACCTAGATCAAGCCACTTTCTACTTAATTGAGTAATTACTTTTACGAGTAACTACTTATTGCACCATAAAATAAGATTTTCGTATTTATAAAATTTCAACTTTACACGTAAGCCCCCCCTCCCCCCCAAAAATCTCTGAATGTAAAAAACTGGATTATCTTTTCCATTTTTGGGAACTGTATCTCTATACGTAAATAAAAAAAGAAGTCCTGAGTGGGTGATTGATCAACACCTAGATCAAGCCACTTTCTACTTAACTGAGTAATTACTTTTACGAGTAACTACTTATTGCACCATAAAATAAGATTTTCGTATTTATAAAATTTCAACTTTACACGTAAGCCCCCCCTCCCCACCAAAAATCTCTGAATGTAAAAAACTGGATTATCTTTTCCATTTTTGGGATCTGTATCTCTATACGTAAATAAAAAAAGAAGTCCTGAGTGGGTGATTGATCAACACCTAGATCAAGCCACTTTCTACTTAACTGAGTAATTACTTTTACGGGTAACTACTTATTGCACCATAAAATAAGATTTTCGTATTTATAAAATTTCAACCTTACACGTAAGCCCCCCCCCTCCCCACCAAAAATCTCTGAATGTAAAAAACTGGATTATCTTTTCCATTTTTGGGAACTGTATCTCTATACGTAAATAAAAAAAGAAGTCCTGAGTGGGTGATTGATCAACACCTAGATCAAGCCACTTTCTACTTAACTGAGTAATTACTTTTACGAGTAACTACTTATTGCACCATAAAATAAGATTTTCGTATTTATAAAATTTCAACTTTACACGTAAGCCCCCCCTCCCCACCAAAAATCTCTGAATGTAAAAAACTGGATTATCTTTTCCATTTTTGGGAACTGTATCTCTATACGTAAATAAAAAAAGAAGTCCTGAGTTGGTGATTGATCAACACCTAGATCAAGCCACTTTCTACTTAACTGAGTAATTACTTTTACGAGTAACTACTTATTGCACCATAAAATAAGATTTTCGTATTTATAAAATTTCAACTTTACACGTAAGCCCCCCTCCCCACCAAAAATCTCTGAATGTAAAAAACTGGATTATCTTTTCCATTTTTGGGAACTGTATCTCTATACGTAAATAAAAAAAGAAGTCCTGAGTGGGTGATTGATCAACACCTAGATCAAGCCACTTTCTACTTAACTGAGTAATTACTTTTACGAGTAACGACTTATTGCACCATAAAATAAGATTTTCGTATTTATAAAATTTCAACTTTACACGTAAGCCCCCCCTCCTCACCAAAAATCTCTGAATGTAAAAAACTGGATTATCTTTTCCATTTTTGGGAACTGTATCTCTATACGTAAATAAAAAAAGAAGTCCTGAGTGGGTGATTGATCAACACCTAGATCAAGCCACTTTCTACTTAACTGAGTAATTACTTTTACGAGTAACTACTTATTGCACCATAAAATAAGATTTTCGTATTTATAAAATTTCAACTTTACACGTAAGCCCCCCCCTCCCCACCAAAAGTCTCTGAATGTAAAAAACTGGATTATCTTTTCCATTTTTGGGAACTGTATCTCTATACGTAAATAAAAAAAGAAGTCCTGAGTGGGTGATTGATCAACACCTAGATCAAGCCACTTTCTACTTAACTGAGTAATTAATTTTACGAGTAACTACTTATTGCACCATAAAATAAGATTTTCGTATTTATAAAATTTCAACTTTACACGTAAGCCCCCCTCCCCCCAAAAATCTCTGAATGTAAAAAACTGGATTATCTTTTCCATTTTTGGGAACTGTATCTCTATACGTAAATAAAAAAAGAAGTCCTGAGTGGGTGATTGATCAACACCTAGATCAAGCCACTTTCTACTTAACTGAGTAATTACTTTTACAAGTAACTACTTATTGCACCATAAAATAAGATTTTCGTATTTATAAAATTTCAACTTTACACGTAAGCCCCCCCTCCCCACCAAAAATCTCTGAATGTAAAAAACTGGATTATCTTTTCCATTTTTGGGAACTGTATCTCTATACGTAAATAAAAAAAGAAGTCCTGAGTGGGTGATTGATCAACACCTAGATCAAGATATTTTCTACTTAACTGAGTAATTACTTTTACGAGTAACTACTTATTGCACCATAAAATAAGATTTTCGTATTTATAAAATTTCAACTTTACACGTAAGCCCCCCCTCCCCACCAAAAATCTCTGAATGTAAAAAACTGGATTATCTTTTCTATTTTTGGGAACTGTATCTCTATACGTAAATAAAAAAAGAAGTCCTGAGTGGGTGATTGATCAACACCTAGATCAAGCCACTTTCTACTTAACTGAGTAATTACTTTTACGAGTAACTACTTATTGCACCATAAAATAAGATTTTCGTATTTATAAAATTTCAACTTTACACGTAAGCCCCCCCTCCCCACCAAAAATCTCTGAATGTAAAAAACTGGATTATCTTTTCCATTTTTGGGAACTGTATCTCTATACGTAAATAAAAAAAGAAGTCCTGAGTGGGTGATTGATCAACACCTAGATCAAGCCACTTTCTACTTAACTGAGTAATTACTTTTACGAGTAACTACTTATTGCACCATAAAATAAGATTTTCGTATTTATAAAATTTCAACTTTACACGTAAGCCCCCCCTCCCCACCAAAAATCTCTGAATGTAAAAAACTGGATTATCTTTTCCATTTTTGGGAACTGTATCTCTATACGTAAATAAAAAAAGAAGTCCTGAGTGGGTGATTGATCAACACCTAGATCAAGCCACTTTCTACTTAACTGAGTAATTACTTTTACGAGTAACTACTTATTGCACCATAAAATAAGATTTTCGTATTTATAAAATTTCAACTTTACACGTAAGCCCCCCCCTCCCCACCAAAAATCTCTGAATGTAAAAAACTGGATTATCTTTTCCATTTTTGGGAACTGTATCTCTATACGTAAATAAAAAAAGAAGTCCTGAGTGGGTGATTGATCAACACCTAGATCAAGCCACTTTCTACTTAACTGAGTAATTAATTTTACGAGTAACTACTTATTGCACCATAAAATAAGATTTTCGTATTTATAAAATTTCAACTTTACACGTAAGCCCCCCCTCCCCCCAAAAAATCTCTGAATGTAAAAAACTGGATTATCTTTTCCATTTTTGGGAACTGTATCTCTATACGTAAATAAAAAAAGAAGTCCTGAGTGGGTGATTGATCAACACCTAGATCAAGCCACTTTCTACTTAACTGAGTAATTACTTTTACGAGTAACTACTTATTGCACCATAAAATAAGATTTTCGTATTTATAATATTTCAACTTTACACGTAAGCCCCCCCCTCCCCACCAAAAATCTCTGAATGTAAAAAACTGGATTATCTTTTCCATTTTTGGGAACTGTATCTCTATACGTAAATAAAAAAAGAAGTCCTGAGTGGGTGATTCATCAACACCTAGATCAAGCCACTTTCTACTTAACTGAGTAATTACTTTTACGAGTAACTACTTATTGCACCATAAAATAAGATTTTCGTATTTATAAAATTTCAACTTTACACGTAAGCCCCCCCCCTCCCCACCAAAAATCTCTGAATGTAAAAAACTGGATTATCTTTTCCATTTTTGGGAACTGTATCTCTATACGTAAATAAAAAAAGAAGTCCTGAGTGGGTGATTGATCAACACCTAGATCAAGCCACTTTCTACTTAACTGAGTAATTACTTTTACGAGTAACTACTTATTGCACCATAAAATAAGATTTTCGTATTTATAAAATTTCAACTTTACACGTAAGCCCCCCCCTCCCCACCAAAAATCTCTGAATGTAAAAAACTGGATTATCTTTTCCATTTTTGGGAACTGTATCTCTATACGTAAATAAAAAAAGAAGTCCTGAGTGGGTGATTGATCAACACCTAGATCAAGCCACTTTCTACTTAACTGAGTAATTACTTTTACGAGTAACTACTTATTGCACCATAAAATAAGATTTTCGTATTTATGAAATTTCAACTTTACACGTAAGCCCCCCTCCCCACCAAAAATCTCTGAATGTAAAAAACTGGATTATCTTTTCCATTTTTGGGAACTGTATCTCTATACGTAAATAAAAAAAGAAGTCCTGAGTGGGTGATTGATGAACACCTAGATCAAGCCACTTTCTACTTAACTGAGTAATTACTTTTACGAGTAACTACTTATTGCACCATAAAATAAGATTTTCGTATTTATAAAATTTCAACTTTACACGTAAGCTCGCCCCTCCCCACCAAAAATCTCTGAATGTAAAAAACTGGATTATCTTTTCCATTTTTGGGAACTGTATCTCTATACGTAAATAAAAAAAGAAGTCCTGAGTATGTGATTGATCAACACCTAGATCAAGCCACTTTCTACTTAACTGAGTAATTACTTTTACGAGTAACTACTTATTGCACCATAAAATAAGATTTTCGTATTTATAAAATTTCAACTTTACACGTAAGCCCCCCCCTCCCCACCAAAAATCTCTGAATGTAAAAGCTGGATTATCTTTTCCATTTTTGGGAATTGTTTCTCTATACGTAAATAAAAAAGAAGTCCTGAGTGGGTGACTGATCAACACCTAGATCAAGCCACTTTCTACTTAACTGAGTAATTACTTTTACGAGTAACTACTTATTGCACCATAAAATAAGATTTTCGTATTTATAAAATTTCAACTTTACACGTAAGCCCCCCCTCCCCACCAAAAATCTCTGAATGTAAAAAACTGGATTATCTTTTCCATTTTTGGGAACTGTATCTCTATACGTAAATAAAAAAAGAAGTCCTGAGTGGGTGATTGATCAACACCTAGATCAAGCCACTTTCTACTTAACTGAGTAATTACTTTTACGAGTAACTACTTATTGCACCATAAAATAAGATTTTCGTATTTATAAAATTTCAACTTTACACGTAAGCGCCCCCCTCCCCACCAAAAATCTCTGAATGTAAAAAACTGGATTATATTTTCCATTTTTGGGAACTGTATCTCTATACGTAAATAAAAAAAGAAGTCCTGAGTGGGTGATTGATCAACACCTAGATCAAGCCACTTTCTACTTAACTGAGTAATTACTTTTACGAGTAACTACTTATTGCACCATAAAATAAGATTTTCGTATTTATAAAATTTCAACTTTACACGTAAGCCCCCCCTCCCCACCAAAAATCTCTGAATGTAAAAAACTGGATTATCTTTTCCATTTTTGGGAACTGTATCTCTATACGTAAATAAAAAAAGAAGTCCTGAGTGGGTGATTGATCTACACCTAGATCAAGCCACTTTCTACTTAACTGAGTAATTACTTTTACGAGTAACTACTTATTGCACCATAAAATAAGATTTTCGTATTTATAAAATTTCAACTTTACACGTAAGCCCCCCCCCTCCCCACCAAAAATCTCTGAATGTAAAAAACTGGATTATCTTTTCCATTTTTGGGAACTGTATCTCTATACGTAAATAAAAAAAGAAGTCCTGAGTGGGTGATAGATCAACACCTAGATCAAGCCACTTTCTACTTAACTGAGTAATTACTTTTACGAGTAACTACTTATTGCACCATAAAATAAGATTTTCGTATTTATAAAATTTCAACTTTACACGTAACCCCCCCCTCCCCACCAAAAATCTCTGAATGTAAAAAACTGGATTATCTTTTCCATTTTTGGGAACTGTATCTCTATACGTAAATAAAAAAAGAAGTCCTGAGTGGGTGATTGATCAACACCTAGATCAAGCCACTTTCTACTTAACTGAGTAATTACTTTTACGAGTAACTACTTATTGCACCATAAAATAAGATTTTCGTATTTATAAAATTTCAACTTTACACGTAAGCCCCCCTCCCCACCAAAAATCTCTGAATGTAAAAAACTGGATTATCTTTTCCATTTTTGGGATCTGTATCTCTATACGTAAATAAAAAAAGAAGTCCTGAGTGGGTGATTGATCAACACCTAGATCAAGCCACTTTCTACTTAACTGAGTAATTACTTTTACGAGTAACTACTTATTGCACCATAAAATAAGATTTTCGTATTTATAAAATTTCAACTTTACACGTAAGCCCCCCTCCCCACCAAAAATCTCTGAATGTAAAAAACTGGATTATCTTTTCCATTTTTGGGAACTGTATCTCTATACGTAAATAAAAAAAGAAGTCCTGAGTGGGTGATTGATCAACACCTAGATCAAGCCACTTTTTACTTAACTGAGTAATTACTTTTACGAGTAACTACTTATTGCACCATAAAATAAGATTTTCGTATTTATAAAATTTCAACTTTACACGTAAGCCCCCCCTTCCCACCAAAAATCTCTGAATGTAAAAAACTGGATTATCTTTTCCATTTTTGGGAACTGTATCTCTATACGTAAATAAAAAAAGAAGTCCTGAGTGGGTGATTGATCAACACCTAGATCAAGCCACTTTCTACTTAACTGAGTAATTACTTTTACGAGTAACTACTTATTGCACCATAAAATAAGATTTTCGTATTTATAAAATTTCAACTTTACACGTAAGCCCCCCTCCCCACCAAAAATCTCTGAATGTAAAAAACTGGATTATCTTTTCCATTTTTGGGAACTGTATCTCTATACGTAAATAAAAAAAGAAGTCCTGAGTGGGTGATTGATCAACACCTAGATCAAGCCACTTTCTACTTAACTGAGTAATTACTTTTACGAGTAACGACTTATTGCACCATAAAATAAGATTTTCGTATTTATAAAATTTCAACTTTACACGTAAGCCCCCCCCTCCTCACCAAAAATCTCTGAATGTAAAAAACTGGATTATCTTTTCCATTTTTGGGAACTGTATCTCTATACGTAAATAAAAAAAGAAGTCCTGAGTGGGTGATTGATCAACACCTAGATCAAGCCACTTTCTACTTAACTGAGTAATTACTTTTACGAGTAACTACTTATTGCACCATAAAATAAGATTTTCGTATTTATAAAATTTCAACTTTACACGTAAGCCCCCCCTCCCCACCAAAAATCTCTGAATGTAAAAAACTGGATTATCTTTTCCATTTTTGGGAACTGTATCTCTATACGTAAATAAAAAAAGAAGTCCTGAGTGGGTGATTGATCAACACCTAGATCAAGCCACTTTCTACTTAACTGAGTAATTACTTTTACGAGTAACGACTTATTGCACCATAATATAAGATTTTCGTATTTATAAAATTTCAACTTTACACGTAAGCCCCCCCCTCCCCACCAAAAATCTCTGAATGTAAAAAACTGGATTATCTTTTCCATTTTTGGGAACTGTATCTCTATACGTAAATAAAAAAAGAAGTCCTGAGTGGGTGATTGATCAACACCTAGATCAAGCCACTTTCTACTTAACTGAGTAATTACTTTTACGAGTAACTACTTATTGCACCATAAAATAAGATTTTCGTATTTATAAAATTTCAACTTTACACGTAACCCCCCCCTCCCCACCAAAAATCTCTGAATGTAAAAAACTGGATTATCTTTTCCATTTTTGGGAACTGTATCTCTATACGTAAATAAAAAAAGAAGTCCTGAGTGGGTGATTGATCAACACCTAGATCAAGCCACTTTCTACTTAACTGAGTAATTACTTTTACGAGTAACTACTTATTGCACCATAAAATAAGATTTTCGTATTTATAAAATTTCAACTTTACACGTAAGCCCCCCTCCCCACCAAAAATCTCTGAATGTAAAAAACTGGATTATCTTTTCCATTTTTGGGATCTGTATCTCTATACGTAAATAAAAAAAGAAGTCCTGAGTGGGTGATTGATCAACACCTAGATCAAGCCACTTTCTACTTAACTGAGTAATTACTTTTACGAGTAACTACTTATTGCACCATAAAATAAGATTTTCGTATTTATAAAATTTCAACTTTACACGTAAGCCCCCCCCCTCCCCACCAAAAATCTCTGAATGTAAAAAACTGGATTATCTTTTCCATTTTTGGGAACTGTATCTCTATACGTAAATAAAAAAAGAAGTCCTGAGTGGGTGATTGATCAACACCTAGATCAAGCCACTTTCTACTTAACTGAGTAATTACTTTTACGAGTAACTACTTATTGCACCATAAAATAAGATTTTCGTATTTATAAAATTTCAACTTTACACGTAAGCCCCCCCTCCCCACCAAAAATCTCTGAATGTAAAAAACTGGATTATCTTTTCCATTTTTGGGAACTGTGTCTCTATACGTAAATAAAAAAAGAAGTCCTGAGTGGGTGATTGATCAACACCTAGATCAAGCCACTTTCTACTTAACTGAGTAATTACTTTTACGAGTAACTACTTATTGCACCATAAAATAAGATTTTCGTATTTATAAAATTTCAACTTTACACGTAAGCCTCCCTCCCCACCAAAAATCTCTGAATGTAAAAAACTGGATTATCTTTTCCATTTTTGGGAACTGTATCTCTATACGTAAATAAAAAAAGAAGTCCTGAGTGGGTGATTGATCAACACCTAGATCAAGCCACTTTCTACTTAACTGAGTAATTACTTTTACGAGTAACGACTTATTGCACCATAATATAAGATTTTCGTATTTATAAAATTTCAACTTTACACGTAAGCCCCCCCCCCTCCTCACCAAAAATCTCTGAATGTAAAAAACTGGATTATCTTTTCCATTTTTGGGAACTGTATCTCTATACGTAAATAAAAAAAGAAGTCCTGAGTGGGTGATTGATCAACACCTAGATCAAGCCACTTTCTACTTAACTGAGTAATTACTTTTACGAGTAACTACTTATTGCACCATAAAATAAGATTTTCGTATTTATAAAATTTCAACTTTACACGTAAGCCCCCCCCTCCCCACCAAAAATCTCTGAATGTAAAAAACTGGATTATCTTTTCCATTTTTGGGAACTGTATCTCTATACGTAAATAAAAAAAGAAGTCCTGAGTGGGTGATTGATCAACACCTAGATCAAGCCACTTTCTACTTAACTGAGTAATTAATTATACGAGTAACTACTTATTGCACCATAAAATAAGATTTTCGTATTTATAAAATTTCAACTTTACACGTAAGCCCCCCTCCCCGACAAAAATCTCTGAATGTAAAAAACTGGATTATCTTTTCCATTTTTGGGAACTGTATCTCTATACGTAAATAAAAAAAGAAGTCCTGAGTGGGTGATTGATCAACACCTAGATCAAGCCACTTTCTACTTAACTGAGTAATTACTTTTACGAGTAACTACTTATTGCACCATAAAATAAGATTTTCGTATTTATAAAATTTCAACTTTACACGTAAGCCCCCCCTCCCCACCAAAAATCTCTGAATGTAAAAAACTGGATTATCTTTTCCATTTTTGGGAACTGTATCTCTATACGTAAATAAAAAAAGAAGTCCTGAGTGGGTGATTGATCAACACCTAGATCAAGCCACTTTCTACTTAACTGAGTAATTACTTTTACGAGTAACTACTTATTGCACCATAAAATAAGATTTTCGTATTTATAAAATTTCAACTTTACACGTAAGCCCCCCTCCCCACCAAAAATCTCTGAATGTAAAAAACTGGATTATCTTTTCCATTTTTGGGATCTGTATCTCTATACGTAAATAAAAAAAGAAGTCCTGAGTGGGTGATTGATCAACACCTAGATCAAGCCACTTTCTACTTAACTGAGTAATTACTTTTACGAGTAACTACTTATTGCACCATAAAATAAGATTTTCGTATTTATAAAATTTCAACTTTACACGTAAGCCCCCCTCCCCACCAAAAATCTCTGAATGTAAAAAACTGGATTATCTTTTCCATTTTTGGGATCTGTATCTCTATACGTAAATAAAAAAAGAAGTCCTGAGTGGGTGATTGATCAACACCTAGATCAAGCCACTTTCTACTTAACTGAGTAATTACTTTTACGAGTAACTACTTATTGCACCATAAAATAAGATTTTCGTATTTATAAAATTTCAACTTTACACGTAAGCCCCCCCCCTCCCCACCAAAAATCTCTGAATGTAAAAAACTGGATTATCTTTTCCATTTTTGGGAACTGTATCTCTATACGTAAATAAAAAAAGAAGTCCTGAGTGGGTGATTGATCAACACCTAGATCAAGCCACTTTCTACTTAACTGAGTAATTACTTTTACGAGTAACTACTTATTGCACCATAAAATAAGATTTTCGTATTTATAAAATTTCAACTTTACACGTAAGCCCCCCCTCCCCACCAAAAATCTCTGAATGTAAAAAACTGGATTATCTTTTCCATTTTTGGGAACTGTATCTCTATACGTAAATAAAAAAAGAAGTCCTGAGTGGGTGATTGATCAACACCTAGATCAAGCCACTTTCTACATAACTGAGTAATTACTTTTACGAGTAACTACTTATTGCACCATAAAATAAGATTTTCGTATTTATAAAATTTCAACTTTACACGTAACCCCCCCCCTCCCCACCAAAAATCTCTGAATGTAAAAAACTGGATTATCTTTTCCATTTTTGGGAACTGTATCTCTATACGTAAATAAAAAAAGAAGTCCTGAGTGGGTGATTGATCAACACCTAGATCAAGCCACTTTCTACTTAACTGAGTAATTACTTTTACGAGTAACTACTTATTGCACCATAAAATAAATTTTCGTATTTATAAAATTTCAACTTTACACGTAAGCCCCCCTCCCCACCAAAAATCTCTGAATGTAAAAAACTGGATTATCTTTTCCATTTTTGGGATCTGTATCTCTATACGTAAATAAAAAAAGAAGTCCTGAGTGGGTGATTGATCAACACCTAGATCAAGCCACTTTCTACTTAACTGAGTAATTACTTTTACGAGTAACTACTTATTGCACCATAAAATAAGATTTTCGTATTTATAAAATTTCAACTTTACACGTAAGCCCCCCCCTCCCCACCAAAAATCTCTGAATGTAAAAAACTGGATTATCTTTTCCATTTTTGGGAACTGTATCTCTATACGTAAATAAAAAAAGAAGTCCTGAGTGGGTGATTGATCAACACCTAGATCAAGCCACTTTCTACTTAACTGAGTAATTACTTTTACGAGTAACTACTTATTGCACCATAAAATAAGATTTTCGTATTTATAAAATTTCAACTTTACACGTAAGCCCCCCCTCCCCACCAAAAATCTCTGAATGTAAAAAACTGGATTATCTTTTCCATTTTTGGGAACTGTATCTCTATACGTAAATAAAAAAAGAAGTCCTGAGTGGGTGATTGATCAACACCTAGATCAAGCCACTTTCTACTTAACTGAGTAATTACTTTTACGAGTAACTACTTATTGCACCATAAAATAAGATTTTCGTATTTATAAAATTTCAACTTTACACGTAAGCCCCCCTCCCCACCAAAAATCTCTGAATGTAAAAAACTGGATTATCTTTTCCATTTTTGGGAACTGTATCTCTATACGTAAATAAAAAAAGAAGTCCTGAGTGGGTGATTGATCAACACCTAGATCAAGCCACTTTCTACTTAACTGAGTAATTACTTTTACGAGTAACGACTTATTGCACCATAATATAAGATTTTCGTATTTATAAAATTTCAACTTTACACGTAAGCCCCCCCCTCCTCACCAAAAATCTCTGAATGTAAAAAACTGGATTATCTTTTCCATTTTTGGGAACTGTATCTCTATACGTAAATAAAAAAAGAAGTCCTGAGTGGGTGATTGATCAACACCTAGATCAAGCCACTTTCTACTTAACTGAGTAATTACTTTTACGAGTAACTACTTATTGCACCATAAAATAAGATTTTCGTATTTATAAAATTTCAACTTTACACGTAAGCCCCCCCCTCCCCACCAAAAATCTCTGAATGTAAAAAACTGGATTATCTTTTCCATTTTTGGGAACTGTATCTCTATACGTAAATAAAAAAAAAAGTCCTGAGTGGGTGATTGATCAACACCTAGATCAAGCCACTTTCTACTTAACTGAGTAATTAATTATACGAGTAACTACTTATTGCACCATAAAATAAGATTTTCGTATTTATAAAATTTCAACTTTACACGTAAGCCCCCCTCCCCGACAAAAATCTCTGAATGTAAAAAACTGGATTATCTTTTCCATTTTTGGGAACTGTATCTCTATACGTAAATAAAAAAAGAAGTCCTGAGTGGGTGATTGATCAACACCTAGATCAAGCCACTTTCTACTTAACTGAGTAATTACTTTTACGAGTAACTACTTATTGCACCATAAAATAAGATTTTCGTATTTATAAAATTTCAACTTTACACGTAAGCCCCCCTCCCCACCAAAAATCTCTGAATGTAAAAAACTGGATTATCTTTTCCATTTTTGGGAACTGTATCTCTATACGTAAATAAAAAAAGAAGTCCTGAGTGGGTGATTGATCAACACCTAGATCAAGCCACTTTCTACTTAACTGAGTAATTACTTTTACGAGTAACGACTTATTGCACCATAATATAAGATTTTCGTATTTATAAAATTTCAACTTTACACGTAACCCCCCCTCCTCACCAAAAATCTCTGAATGTAAAAAACTGGATTATCTTTTCCATTTTTGGGAACTGTATCTCTATACGTAAATAAAAAAAGAAGTCCTGAGTGGGTGATTGATCAACACCTAGATCAAGCCACTTTCTACTTAACTGAGTAATTACTTTTACGAGTAACTACTTATTGCACCATAAAATAAGATTTTCGTATTTATAAAATTTCAACTTTACACGTAAGCCCCCCCCTCCCCACCAAAAATCTCTGAATGTAAAAAACTGGATTATCTTTTCCATTTTTGGGAACTGTATCTCTATACGTAAATAAAAAAAGAAGTCCTGAGTGGGTGATTGATCAACACCTAGATCAAGCCACTTTCTACTTAACTGAGTAATTAATTATACGAGTAACTACTTATTGCACCATAAAATAAGATTTTCGTATTTATAAAATTTCAACTTTACACGTAAGCCCCCCTCCCCGACAAAAATCTCTGAATGTAAAAAACTGGATTATCTTTTCCATTTTTGGGAACTGTATCTCTATACGTAAATAAAAAAAGAAGTCCTGAGTGGGTGATTGATCAACACCTAGATCAAGCCACTTTCTACTTAACTGAGTAATTACTTTTACGAGTAACTACTTATTGCACCATAAAATAAGATTTTCGTATTTATAAAATTTCAACTTTACACGTAAGCCCCCCCTCCCCACCAAAAATCTCTGAATGTAAAAAACTGGATTATCTTTTCCATTTTTGGGAACTGTATCTCTATACGTAAATAAAAAAAGAAGTCCTGAGTGGGTGATTGATCTACACCTAGATCAAGCCACTTTCTACTTAACTGAGTAATTACTTTTACGAGTAACTACTTATTGCACCATAAAATAAGATTTTCGTATTTATAAAATTTCAACTTTACACGTAAGCCCCCCCCTCCCCACCAAAAATCTCTGAATGTAAAAAACTGGATTATCTTTTCCATTTTTGGGAACTGTATCTCTATACGTAAATAAAAAAAGAAGTCCTGAGTGGGTGATTGATCAACACCTAGATCAAGCCACTTTCTACTTAACTGAGTAATTACTTTTACGAGTAACTACTTATTGCACCATAAAATAAGATTTTCGTATTTATAAAATTTCAACTTTACACGTAAGCCCCCCCTCCCCACCAAAAATCTCTGAATGTAAAAAACTGGATTATCTTTTCCATTTTTGGGAACTGTATCTCTATACGTAAATAAAAAAAGAAGTCCTGAGTGGGTGATTGATCAACACCTAGATCAAGCCACTTTCTACATAACTGAGTAATTACTTTTACGAGTAACTACTTATTGCACCATAAAATAAGATTTTCGTATTTATAAAATTTCAACTTTACACGTAACCCCCCCCCTCCCCACCAAAAATCTCTGAATGTAAAAAACTGGATTATCTTTTCCATTTTTGGGAACTGTATCTCTATACGTAAATAAAAAAAGAAGTCCTGAGTGGGTGATTGATCAACACCTAGATCAAGCCACTTTCTACTTAACTGAGTAATTACTTTTACGAGTAACTACTTATTGCACCATAAAATAAATTTTCGTATTTATAAAATTTCAACTTTACACGTAAGCCCCCCTCCCCACCAAAAATCTCTGAATGTAAAAAACTGGATTATCTTTTCCATTTTTGGGATCTGTATCTCTATACGTAAATAAAAAAAGAAGTCCTGAGTGGGTGATTGATCAACACCTAGATCAAGCCACTTTCTACTTAACTGAGTAATTACTTTTACGAGTAACTACTTATTGCACCATAAAATAAGATTTTCGTATTTATAAAATTTCAACTTTACACGTAAGCCCCCCCCTCCCCACCAAAAATCTCTGAATGTAAAAAACTGGATTATCTTTTCCATTTTTGGGAACTGTATCTCTATACGTAAATAAAAAAAGAAGTCCTGAGTGGGTGATTGATCAACACCTAGATCAAGCCACTTTCTACTTAACTGAGTAATTACTTTTACGAGTAACTACTTATTGCACCATAAAATAAGATTTTCGTATTTATAAAATTTCAACTTTACACGTAAGCCCCCCCTCCCCACCAAAAATCTCTGAATGTAAAAAACTGGATTATCTTTTCCATTTTTGGGAACTGTATCTCTATACGTAAATAAAAAAAGAAGTCCTGAGTGGGTGATTGATCAACACCTAGATCAAGCCACTTTCTACTTAACTGAGTAATTACTTTTACGAGTAACTACTTATTGCACCATAAAATAAGATTTTCGTATTTATAAAATTTCAACTTTACACGTAAGCCCCCCTCCCCACCAAAAATCTCTGAATGTAAAAAACTGGATTATCTTTTCCATTTTTGGGAACTGTATCTCTATACGTAAATAAAAAAAGAAGTCCTGAGTGGGTGATTGATCAACACCTAGATCAAGCCACTTTCTACTTAACTGAGTAATTACTTTTACGAGTAACGACTTATTGCACCATAATATAAGATTTTCGTATTTATAAAATTTCAACTTTACACGTAAGCCCCCCCCTCCTCACCAAAAATCTCTGAATGTAAAAAACTGGATTATCTTTTCCATTTTTGGGAACTGTATCTCTATACGTAAATAAAAAAAGAAGTCCTGAGTGGGTGATTGATCAACACCTAGATCAAGCCACTTTCTACTTAACTGAGTAATTACTTTTACGAGTAACTACTTATTGCACCATAAAATAAGATTTTCGTATTTATAAAATTTCAACTTTACACGTAAGCCCCCCCCTCCCCACCAAAAATCTCTGAATGTAAAAAACTGGATTATCTTTTCCATTTTTGGGAACTGTATCTCTATACGTAAATAAAAAAAAAGTCCTGAGTGGGTGATTGATCAACACCTAGATCAAGCCACTTTCTACTTAACTGAGTAATTAATTATACGAGTAACTACTTATTGCACCATAAAATAAGATTTTCGTATTTATAAAATTTCAACTTTACACGTAAGCCCCCCTCCCCGACAAAAATCTCTGAATGTAAAAAACTGGATTATCTTTTCCATTTTTGGGAACTGTATCTCTATACGTAAATAAAAAAAGAAGTCCTGAGTGGGTGATTGATCAACACCTAGATCAAGCCACTTTCTACTTAACTGAGTAATTACTTTTACGAGTAACTACTTATTGCACCATAAAATAAGATTTTCGTATTTATAAAATTTCAACTTTACACGTAAGCCCCCCTCCCCACCAAAAATCTCTGAATGTAAAAAACTGGATTATCTTTTCCATTTTTGGGAACTGTATCTCTATACGTAAATAAAAAAAGAAGTCCTGAGTGGGTGATTGATCAACACCTAGATCAAGCCACTTTCTACTTAACTGAGTAATTACTTTTACGAGTAACGACTTATTGCACCATAATATAAGATTTTCGTATTTATAAAATTTCAACTTTACACGTAACCCCCCCTCCTCACCAAAAATCTCTGAATGTAAAAAACTGGATTATCTTTTCCATTTTTGGGAACTGTATCTCTATACGTAAATAAAAAAAGAAGTCCTGAGTGGGTGATTGATCAACACCTAGATCAAGCCACTTTCTACTTAACTGAGTAATTACTTTTACGAGTAACTACTTATTGCACCATAAAATAAGATTTTCGTATTTATAAAATTTCAACTTTACACGTAAGCCCCCCCCTCCCCACCAAAAATCTCTGAATGTAAAAAACTGGATTATCTTTTCCATTTTTGGGAACTGTATCTCTATACGTAAATAAAAAAAGAAGTCCTGAGTGGGTGATTGATCAACACCTAGATCAAGCCACTTTCTACTTAACTGAGTAATTAATTATACGAGTAACTACTTATTGCACCATAAAATAAGATTTTCGTATTTATAAAATTTCAACTTTACACGTAAGCCCCCCTCCCCGACAAAAATCTCTGAATGTAAAAAACTGGATTATCTTTTCCATTTTTGGGAACTGTATCTCTATACGTAAATAAAAAAAGAAGTCCTGAGTGGGTGATTGATCAACACCTAGATCAAGCCACTTTCTACTTAACTGAGTAATTACTTTTACGAGTAACTACTTATTGCACCATAAAATAAGATTTTCGTATTTATAAAATTTCAACTTTACACGTAAGCCCCCCCTCCCCACCAAAAATCTCTGAATGTAAAAAACTGGATTATCTTTTCCATTTTTGGGAACTGTATCTCTATACGTAAATAAAAAAAGAAGTCCTGAGTGGGTGATTGATCTACACCTAGATCAAGCCACTTTCTACTTAACTGAGTAATTACTTTTACGAGTAACTACTTATTGCACCATAAAATAAGATTTTCGTATTTATAAAATTTCAACTTTACACGTAAGCCCCCCCCTCCCCACCAAAAATCTCTGAATGTAAAAAACTGGATTATCTTTTCCATTTTTGGGAACTGTATCTCTATACGTAAATAAAAAAAGAAGTCCTGAGTGGGTGATTGATCAACACCTAGATCAAGCCACTTTCTACTTAACTGAGTAATTACTTTTACGAGTAACTACTTATTGCACCATAAAATAAGATTTTCGTATTTATAAAATTTCAACTTTACACGTAACCCCCCCCTCCCCACCAAAAATCTCTGAATGTAAAAAACTGGATTATCTTTTCCATTTTTGGGAACTGTATCTCTATACGTAAATAAAAAAAGAAGTCCTGAGTGGGTGATTGATCAACACCTAGATCAAGCCACTTTCTACTTAACTGAGTAATTACTTTTACGAGTAACTACTTATTGCACCATAAAATAAGATTTTCGTATTTATAAAATTTCAACTTTACACGTAAGCCCCCCTCCCCACCAAAAATCTCTGAATGTAAAAAACTGGATTATCTTTTCCATTTTTGGGATCTGTATCTCTATACGTAAATAAAAAAAGAAGTCCTGAGTGGGTGATTGATCAACACCTAGATCAAGCCACTTTCTACTTAACTGAGTAATTACTTTTACGAGTAACTACTTATTGCACCATAAAATAAGATTTTCGTATTTATAAAATTTCAACTTTACACGTAAGCCCCCCCCCTCCCCACCAAAAATCTCTGAATGTAAAAAACTGGATTATCTTTTCCATTTTTGGGAACTGTATCTCTATACGTAAATAAAAAAAGAAGTCCTGAGTGGGTGATTGATCAACACCTAGATCAAGCCACTTTCTACTTAACTGAGTAATTAATTTTACGAGTAACTACTTATTGCACCATAAAATAAGATTTTCGTATTTATAAAATTTCAACTTTACACGTAAGCCCCCCTCCCCACCAAAAATCTCTGAATGTAAAAAACTGGATTATCTTTTCCATTTTTGGGAACTGTATCTCTATACGTAAATAAAAAAAGAAGTCCTGAGTGGGTGATTGATCTACACCTAGATCAAGCCACTTTCTACTTAACTGAGTAATTACTTTTACGAGTAACTACTTATTGCACCATAAAATAAGATTTTCGTATTTATAAAATTTCAACTTTACACGTAAGCCCCCCCTCCCCACCAAAAATCTCTGAATGTAAAAAACTGGATTATCTTTTCCATTTTTGGGAACTGTATCTCTATACGTAAATAAAAAAAAGAAGTCCTGAGTGGGTGATTGATCAACACCTAGATCAAGCCACTTTCTACTTAACTGAGTAATTACTTTTACGAGTAACTACTTATTGCACCATAAAATAAGATTTTCGTATTTATAAAATTTCAACTTTACACGTAAGCCCCCCTCCCCACCAAAAATCTCTGAATGTAAAAAACTGGATTATCTTTTCCATTTTTGGGAACTGTATCTCTATACGTAAATAAAAAAAGAAGTCCTGAGTGGGTGATTGATCAACACCTAGATCAAGCCACTTTCTACTTAACTGAGTAATTACTTTTACGAGTAACGACTTATTGCACCATAAAATAAGATTTTCGTATTTATAAAATTTCAACTTTACACGTAAGCCCCCCCTCCTCACCAAAAATCTCTGAATGTAAAAAACTGGATTATCTTTTCCATTTTTGGGAACTGTATCTCTATACGTAAATAAAAAAAGAAGTCCTGAGTGGGTGATTGATCAACACCTAGATCAAGCCACTTTCTACTTAACTGAGTAATTACTTTTACGAGTAACTACTTATTGCACCATAAAATAAGATTTTCGTATTTATAAAATTTCAACTTTACAACGTAAGCCCCCCCCCTCCCCACCAAAAATCTCTGAATATAAAAAACTGGATTATCTTTTCCATTTTTGGGAACTGTATCTCTATACGTAAATAAAAAAAGAAGTCCTGAGTGGGTGATTGATCAACACCTAGATCAAGCCACTTTCTACTTAACTGAGTAATTAATTTTACGAGTAACTACTTATTGCACCATAAAATAAGATTTTCGTATTTATAAAATTTCAACTTTACACGTAAGCCCCCCTCCCCACCAAAAATCTCTGAATGTAAAAAACTGGATTATCTTTTCCATTTTTGGGAACTGTATCTCTATACGTAAATAAAAAAAGAAGTCCTGAGTGGGTGATTGATCTACACCTAGATCAAGCCACTTTCTACTTAACTGAGTAATTACTTTTACGAGTAACTACTTATTGCACCATAAAATAAGATTTTCGTATTTATAAAATTTCAACTTTACACGTAAGCCCCCCTCCCCACCAAAAATCTCTGAATGTAAAAAACTGGATTATCTTTTCCATTTTTGGGAACTGTATCTCTATACGTAAATAAAAAAGAAGTCCTGAGTGGGTGATTGATCAACACCTAGATCAAGCCACTTTCTACTTAACTGAGTAATTACTTTTACGAGTAACTACTTATTGCACCATAAAATAAGATTTTCGTATTTATAAAATTTCAACTTTACAAGTAAGACCCCCCCTCCCCACCAAAAATCTCTGAATGTAAAAAACTGGATTATCTTTTCCATTTTTGGGATCTGTATCTCTATACGTAAATAAAAAAAGAAGTCCTGAGTGGGTGATTGATCAACACCTAGATCAAGCCACTTTCTACTTAACTGAGTAATTACTTTTACGAGTAACTACTTATTGCACCATAAAATAAGATTTTCGTATTTATAAAATTTCAACTTTACACGTAAGCCCCCCCCCTCCCCACCAAAAATCTCTGAATGTAAAAAACTGGATTATCTTTTCCATTTTTGGGAACTGTATCTCTATACGTAAATAAAAAAAGAAGTCCTGAGTGGGTGATTGATCAACACCTAGATCAAGCCACTTTCTACTTAACTGAGTAATTACTTTTACGAGTAACTACTTATTGCACCATAAAATAAGATTTTCGTATTTATAAAATTTCAACTTCACACGTAAGCCCCCCCTCCCCCCCAAAAATCTCTGAATGTAAAAAACTGGATTATCTTTTCCATTTTTGGGAACTGTATCTCTATACGTAAATAAAAAAAGAAGTCCTGAGTGGGTGATTGATCAACACCTAGATCAAGCCACTTTCTACTTAACTGAGTAATTACTTTTACGAGTAACTACTTATTGCACCATAAAATAAGATTTTCGTATTTATAAAATTTCAACTTTACACGTAAGCCCCCTCCCCACCAAAAATCTCTGAATGTAAAAAACTGGATTATCTTTTCCATTTTTGGGAACTGTATCTCTATACGTAAATAAAAAAAGAAGTCCTGAGTGGGTGATTGATCAAAACCTAGATCAAGCCACTTTCTACTTAACTGAGTAATTACTTTTACGAGTAACGACTTATTGCACCATAAAATAAGATTTTCGTATTTATAAAATTTCAACTTTACACGTAAGCCCCCCCCTCCTCACCAAAAATCTCTGAATGTAAAAAACTGGATTATCTTTTCCATTTTTGGGAACTGTATCTCTATACGTAAATAAAAAAAGAAGTCCTGAGTGGGTGATTGATCAACACCTAGATCAAGCCACTTTCTACTTAACTGAGTAATTACTTTTACGAGTAACTACTTATTGCACCATAAAATAAGATTTTCGTATTTATAAAATTTCAACTTTACACGTAAGCCCCCCCCTCCCCACCAAAAATCTCTGAATGTAAAAAACTGGATTATCTTTTCCATTTTTGGGAACTGTATCTCTATACGTAAATAAAAAAAGAAGTCCTGAGTGGGTGATTGATCAACACCTAGATCAAGCCACTTTCTACTTAACTGAGTAATTACTTTTACGAGTAACTACTTATTGCACCATAAAATAAGATTTTCGTATTTATAAAATTTGAACTTTACACGTAAGCCCCCCTCCCCACCAAAAATCTCTGAATGTAAAAAACTGGATTATCTTTTCCATTTTTGGGAACTGTATCTCTATACGTAAATAAAAAAAGAAGTCCTGAGTGGGTGATTGATCAACACCTAGATCAAGCCACTTTCTACTTAACTGAGTAATTACTTTTACGAGTAACGACTTATTGCACCATAAAATAAGATTTTCGTATTTATAAAATTTCAACTTTACACGTAAGCCCCCACCTCCTCACCAAAAATCTCTGAATGTAAAAAACTGGATTATCTTTTCCATTTTTGGGAACTGTATCTCTATACGTAAATAAAAAAAGAAGTCCTGAGTGGGTGATTGATCAACACCTAGATCAAGCCACTTTCTACTTAACTGAGTAATTACTTTTACGAGTAACTACTTATTGCACCATAAAATAAGATTTTCGTATTTATAAAATTTCAACTTTACACGTAAGCCCCCCCCCTCCCCACCAAAAATCTCTGAATGTAAAAAACTGGATTATCTTTTCCATTTTTGGGAACTGTATCTCTATACGTAAATAAAAAAAGAAGTCCTGAGTGGGTGATTGATCAACACCTAGATCAAGCCACTTTCTACTTAACTGAGTAATTAATTTTACGAGTAACTACTTATTGCACCATAAAATAAGATTTTCGTATTTATAAAATTTCAACTTTACACGTAAGCCCCCCTCCCCACCAAAAATCTCTGAATGTAAAAAACTGGATTATCTTTTCCATTTTTGGGAACTGTATCTCTATACGTAAATAAAAAAAGAAGTCCTGAGTGGGTGATTGATCAACACCTAGATCAAGCCACTTTCTACTTAACTGAGTAATTACTTTTACGAGTAACTACTTATTGCACCATAAAATAAGATTTTCGTATTTATAAAATTTCAACTTTACACGTAAGCCCCCCCTCCCCACCAAAAATCTCTGAATGTAAAAGACTGGATTATCTTTTCCATTTTTGGGAACTGTATCTCTATACGTAAATAAAAAAAGAAGTCCTGAGTGGGTGATTGATCAACACCTAGATCAAGCCACTTTCTACTTAACTGAGTAATTACTTTTACGAGTAACTACTTATTGCACCATAAAATAAGATTTTCGTATTTATAAAATTTCAACTTTACACGTAGGCCCCCCCTCCCCACCAAAAATCTCTGAATGTAAAAAACTGGATTATCTTTTCCATTTTTGGGAACTGTGTCTCTATACGTAAATAAAAAAGAAGTCCTGAGTGGGTGATTGATCAACACCTAGATCAAGCCACTTTTTACTTAACTGAGTAATTACTTTTACGAGTAACTACTTATTGCACCATAAAATAAGATTTTCGTATTTATAAAATTTCAACTTTACACGTAAGCCCCCCCTCCCCACCAAAAATCTCTGAATGTAAAAAACTGGATTATCTTTTCCATTTTTGGGAACTGTATCTCTATACGTAAATAAAAAAAGAAGTCCTGAGTGGGTGATTGATCAACACCTAGATCAAGCCACTTTCTACTTAACTGAGTAATTACTTTTACGAGTAACTACTTATTGCACCATAAAATAAGATTTTCGTATTTATAAAATTTCAACTTTACACGTAAGCCCCCCCCTCCCCCCAAAAAATCTTTGAATGTAAAAAACTGGATTATCTTTTCCATTTTTGGGAACTGTATCTCTATACGTAAATAAAAAAAGAAGTCCTGAGTGGGTGATTGATCAACACCTAGATCAAGCCACTTTCTACTTAACTGAGTAATTACTTTTACGAGTAACTACTTATTGCACCATAAAATAAGATTTTCGTATTTATAAAATTTCAACTTTACACGTAAGCCCCCCCCTCCCCACCAAAAATCTCTGAATGTAAAAAACTGGATTATCTTTTCCATTTTTGGGAACTGTATCTCTATACGTAAATAAAAAAAGAAGTCCTGAGTGGGTGATTGATCAACACCTAGATCAAGCCACTTTCTACTTAACTGAGTAATTACTTTTACGAGTAACTACTTATTGCACCATAAAATAAGATTTTCGTATTTATAAAATTTCAACTTTACACGTAAGCCCGCCCCTCCCCACCAAAAATCTCTGAATGTAAAAAACTGGATTATCTTTTCCATTTTTGGGAACTGTATCTCTATACGTAAATAAAAAAAGAAGTCCTGAGTGGGTGATTGATCTACACCTAGATCAAGCCACTTTCTACTTAACTGAGTAATTACTTTTACGAGTAACTACTTATTGCACCATAAAATAAGATTTTCGTATTTATAAAATTTCAACTTTACACGTAAGCCCCCCCCTCCCCACCAAAAATCTCTGAATGTAAAAAACTGGATTATCTTTTCCATTTTTGGGAACTGTATCTCTATACGTAAATAAAAAAAGAAGTCCTGAGTGGGTGATTGATCAACACCTAGATCAAGACACTTTCTACTTAACTGAGTAATTACTTTTACGAGTAACTACTTATTGCACCATAAAATAAGATTTTCGTATTTATAAAATTTCAACTTTACACGTAAGCCCCCCCCTCCCCACCAAAAATCTCTGAATGTAAAAAACTGGATTATCTTTCCCATTTTTGGGAACTGTATCTCTATACGTAAATAAAAAAAGAAGTCCTGAGTGGGTGATTGATCAACACCTAGATCAAGCCACTTTCTACTTAATTGAGTAATTACTTTTATGAGTAACTACTTATTGCACCATAAAATAAGATTTTCGTATTTATAAAATTTCAACTTTACACGTAAGCCCCCCTCCCCACCAAAAATCTCTGAATGTAAAAAACTGGATGATATTTTCCATTTTTGGGAACTGTATCTCTATACGTAAATAAAAAAAGAAGTCCTGAGTGGGTGATTGATCAACACCTAGATCAAGCCACTTTCTACTTAACTGAGTAATTACTTTTACGAGTAACTACTTATTGCACCATAAAATAAGATTTTCGTATTTATAAAATTTCAACTTTACACGTAAGCCCGCCCCTCCCCACCAAAAATCTCTGAATGTAAAAAACTGGATTATCTTTTCCATTTTTGGGAACTGTATCTCTATACGTAAATAAAAAAAGAAGTCCTGAGTGGGTGATTGATCTACACCTAGATCAAGCCACTTTCTACTTAACTGAGTAATTACTTTTACGAGTAACTACTTATTGCACCATAAAATAAGATTTTCGTATTTATAAAATTTCAACTTTACACGTAAGCCCCCCCTCCCCACCAAAAATCTCTGAATGTAAAAAACTGGATTATCTTTTCCATTTTTGGGAACTTTATCTCTATACGTAAATAAAAAAGAAGTCCTGAGTGGGTGACTGATCAACACCTAGATCAAGCCACTTTCTACTTAACTGAGTAATTACTTTTACGAGTAACTACTTATTGCACCATAAAATAAAACTTTTCGTATTTATAAAATTTCAACTTTACACGTAAGCCCCCCCTCCCCACCAAAAATCTCTGAATGTAAAAAACTGGATTATCTTTTCCATTTTTGGGAACTGTATCTCTATACGTAAATAAAAAAGAAGTCCTGAGTGGGTGATTGATCAACACCTAGCTCAAGCAACTTTCTACTTAACTGAGTAATTACTTTTACGAGTAACTACTTATTGCACCATAAAATAAGATTTTCGTATTTATAAAATTTCAACTTTACACGTAAGCGCCCCCCTCCCCACCAAAAATCTCTGAATGTAAAAAAATGGATTATATTTTCCATTTTTGGGAACTGTATCTCTATACGTAAATAAAAAAAGAAGTCCTGAGTGGGTGATTGATCAACACCTAGATCAAGCCACTTTCTACTTAACTGAGTAATTACTTTTACGAGTAACTACTTATTGCACCATAAAATAAGATTTTCGTATTTATAAAATTTCAACTTTACATGTAAGCCCGCCCCTCCCCACCATAAATCTCTGAATGTAAAAAACTGGATTATCTTTTCCATTTTTGGGAACTGTATCTCTATACGTAAATAAAAAAAGAAGTCCTGAGTGGGTGATTGATCTACACCTAGATCAAGCCACTTTCTACTTAACTGAGTAATTACTTTTACGAGTAACTACTTATTGCACCATAAAATAAGATTTTCGTATTTATAAAATTTCAACTTTACACGTAAGCCCCCCCTCCCCACCAAAAATCTCTGAATGTAAAAAACTGGATTATCTTTTCCATTTTTGGGAACTGTATCTCTATACGTAAATAAAAAAAGAAGTCCTGAGTGGGTGATTGATCAACACCTAGATCAAGCCACTTTCTACTTAACTGAGTAATTACTTTTACGAGTAACTACTTATTGCACCATAAAATAAGATTTTCGTATTTATAAAATTTCAACTTTACACGTAAGCCCCCCCCTCCCCACCAAAAATCTCTGAATGTAAAAAACTGGATTATCTTTTCCATTTTTGGGAACTGTATCTCTATACGTAAATAAAAAAAGAAGTCCTGAGTGGGTGATTGATCAACACCTAGATCAAGCCACTTTCTACTTAACTGAGTAATTACTTTTACGAGTAACTACTTATTGCACCATAAAATAAGATTTTCGTATTTATAAAATTTCAACTTTAAACGTAAGCCCCCCCTCCCCACCAAAAATCTCTGAATGTAAAAAACTGGATTATCTTTTCCATTTTTGGGAACTGTATCTCTATACGTAAATAAAAAAAGAAGTCCTGAGTGGGTGATTGATCAACACCTAGATCAAGCCACTTTCTACTTAACTGAGTAATTACTTTTACGAGTAACTACTTATTGCACCATAAAATAAGATTTTCGTATTTATAAAATTTCAACTTTACACGTAAGCCCCCCCCCTCCCCGCCAAAAATCTCTGAATGTAAAAAACTGGATTATCTTTTCCATTTTTGGGATCTGTATCTCTATACGTAAATAAAAAAAGAAGTCCTGAGTGGGTGATTGATCAACACCTAGATCAAGCCACTTTCTACAGAACTGAGTAATTACTTTTACGAGTAACTACTTATTGCACCATAAAATAAGATTTTCGTATTTATAAAATTTCAAATTTACACGTAAGCCCCCCCTCCCCACCAAAAATCTCTGAATGTAAAAAACTGGATTATCTTTTCCATTTTTGGGAACTGTATCTCTATACGTAAATAAAAAAAGAAGTCCTGAGTGGGTGATTGATCAACACCTAGATCAAGCCACTTTCTACTTAACTGAGTAATTACTTTTACGAGTAACTACTTATTGCACCATAAAATAAGATTTTCGTATTTATAAAATTTCAACTTTACACGTAAGCCCCCCTCCCCACCAAAAATCTCTGAATGTAAAAAACTGGATTATCTTTTCCATTTTTGGGAACTGTATCTCTATACGTAAATAAAAAAAGAAGTCCTGAGTGGGTGATTGATCAACACCTAGATCAAGCCACTTTCTACTTAACTGAGTAATTACTTTTACGAGTAACTACTTATTGCACCATAAAATAAGATTTTCGTATTTATAAAATTTCAACTTTACACGTAAGCCCCCCCTCCCCACCAAAAATCTCTGAATGTAAAAAACTGGATTATCTTTTCCATTTTTGGGAACTGTATCTCTATACGTAAATAAAAAAAGAAGTCCTGAGTGGGTGATTGATCAACACCTAGATCAAGCCACTTTCTACTTAACTGAGTAATTACTTTTACGAGTAACTACTTATTGCACCATAAAATAAGATTTTCGTATTTATAAAATTTCAACTTTACACGTAAGCTCCCCCTCCCCACCAAAAATCTCTGAATGTAAAAAACTGGATTATCTTTTCCATTTTTGGGATCTGTATCTCTATACGTAAATAAAAAAAGAAGTCCTGAGTGGGTGATTGATCAACACCTAGATCAAGCCACTTTCTACTTAACTGAGTAATTACTTTTACGAGTAACTACTTATTGCACCATAAAATAAGATTTTCGTATTTATAAAATTTCAACTTTACACGTAAGCCCCCCCCCTCCCCACCAAAAATCTCTGAATGTAAAAAACTGGATTATCTTTTCCATTTTTGGGAACTGTATCTCTATACGTAAATAAAAAAAGAAGTCCTGAGTGGGTGATTGATCAACACCTAGATCAAGCCACTTTCTACTTAACTGAGTAATTACTTTTACGAGTAACTACTTATTGCACCATAAAATAAGATTTTCGTATTTATAAAATTTCAACTTTACACGTAAGCCCCCCCTCCCCACCAAAAATCTCTGAATGTAAAAAACTGGATTATCTTTTCCATTTTTGGGAACTGTATCTCTATACGTAAATAAAAAAGAAGTCCTGAGTGGGTGATTGATCAACACCTAGATCAAGCCACTTTCTACTTAACTGAGTAATTACTTTTACGAGTAACTACTTATTGCACCATAAAATAAGATTTTCGTATTTATAAAATTTCAACTTTACACGTAAGCCCCCCCCTCCCCACCA